>NC_056524.1:114337293-114347938 GCF_019175285.1 Sceloporus undulatus
TGGCCTATCAGGAGGAGGCGGGCAAGGGGGGCAATTGTCTATAGAAGCCTCTGAAACATGCATTTATATTAACATTTTAAAAAAAAAGTCAGCAATTTTTTTGCGTGTCCTCCATATTTAAAAAGTGTCCTCCATTTGAAATTTTGCCCTACATTTGTCCCGGTTTATTTATTTATTTATTTATTTTTAAAAATATTTATTTATTTATTTATTGGCTTCACCCCCCCAGTTGTCTGAGGGACAGCAACCCAGCCCCCGGCTCAAAAAGGTTGCCTACCCCTGACCTAAAGGTTCAGTCAGTATAGTTAGGTCAGGGATTTTGTAAAATGAAATCCAAAGCATCTGAAGGGCCAAAGGCTGAAAACTACTGCCTTAGGTCAGCATGCTACACTTAATTTATTCATTCTTATTTCTCACTTGCATCTCAAAATATGAGATATTCCATGCTTCATATATGCTCATATTAACCATAACCTTTTGCAGTTTCAGATAATCCAACAGTGACAGTAATCAAGCATCAGGCTCAACTCTATGTGCACTTACCATCATACCATAGAGTGGGAGCTGACCATGGATTTTAAACTGATTGGATGCTGTTAGGCCTCTGCTTGTGTACAGCAAGACATCATTGAACTACAGGCAAAAGGAAAGAATAAGTACAGCAAACCTAGTCACTTCATTTAGCTATCTTTGTTCTTCATCAGGTGCTTATCTACATAGCCTGAATACACAATATTTTAAATAATTTTGTGCATGAAACAAAGTTTGTGTGTACTGAACCATCTGAAAGCAAAGTTGTCATTGTTTCAGCCACCCATGTGGACTATTTTGGATTCTGGATTGTTTTGATTTTGTATTTCCAGATAAGGGCTGCTCAGCCTGTTTATGAATTTTCTACAGAATAGTGTTTTGTGTGCATTTTCAATTGTCCACATTTTTAGCCAGATGCATTTTTAAATGCATGCATAGTTTTGTGAGTATCTTATTTCTCCAAGGTGTATGAATGTCTTGTCATAATTGACTGTAGGGGGCAGTGCTCATCTCTATTACTAAGCTGAAGAGCCAGCGTTGTCCAAGGACTGCTGTGGTGGTCATGTGGCCAGCATGACTGCACCAAATGCTGTAAATTCCCCATCAAAGTGATATCTATTTATCTACTTGAATTTGCATGCTTTCAAACTGCTTGGCTGGCAGAAGCTGGTACTAATGACAGGAGCTCAACCCATCATGCAGCACTCGGGTCTTGAACTGCCAACCTTCCGATCTTCTGAACATCAGAATGGGTGACTTAACTACTAAGCTACCATAACCCTATAAGATGTACTACAGGCCTCACTAAATTGCTAATTTCCAAAGCAAGGTGCACTTTTTCTTGCTATGAAACCTCTGAGAGAGAAAAAACAACAACTTCACATCCTATGAAACTTTTCCCCATCTTTACTCTTAATCATATATACATGTTCTCTACAAAAGCTGAAAAAGTGAAGAATATGGTGTAATTTCGCTTGTTGAGATGTTAAGCTTTGCACATTTCTGTAGTTAATCCAATACAATGTTTATTTATTTTTAATTTGGCTGGGCCTATATTTTTCTCGCTCAAGAAACAGATTTTAAGAAAATAAACACTTTTCTTAGTTTATTTCACTAGTCACAGCTAACTTCTTCCATGAATGCCTTTCTCCTTGTCATTTGCCATTTATTGTACATTTATTGTATTGTATTTAATTACACACAATGCAAGTTGTTCCTGTCACTTACCAGGAAGAACATCCGCTGCTGTAAGCCTTTTCCAGACAGTTTACTAAGGCTACCCAGTCTAATAAATTCCTGTGTACGAAGAGACATAAAACTGAAAGCATCAGTGCTCAGAAACAACATCTGGTTGAAAGTCTGTGAGTAATTTATATTCTATGACTGACTTAATAATGTTATGCCTGCCTGCTCCCATAATTCTACTACCTCCAAGTGATATCTGCTCATCCACTTTTGCCTTTGGGTCCACTAATTGGTTCTGAGGTTAATTCTGCAGTGAAGAAGCTGCAGCAAAGTCCATCTATTCCATACCACTCTGGCTCCAAGATCAAATGGAAGGAATCTGTGATACGGTAATGGTCATGACTCTATCCTATAGAATCCTGGGATTTATAGTTTGGTGAGGTATTCAGACTGGTCTGTCAGAGAGCTCTGATGTCTCATCAAACTACAACGCCTAGGATTCTGTAGGGCACAGTCATGACAGTTAATGTGGTGTCAAACTGCTTTAATTCTGCAGTGTAGATACACCCAGTATTTCATACAATAGATTCTGGAAGGAATGATCCTAGTGTGGGAAGCCAGCCTGCTCTATGGAGGAGCACAGACTGTAGGAAGCTTCCTTACACTGTTAGAATGTCTGCTCAATTCAACGAGAACTTTACACCAGAAATGGAGATCAGCTGTGGTGAGCAAGCAATCCTTCAACAGTATTTAAATAAGATAAACCATTCCTTGAGATGCCATTTGAAAAAGCAATGGAAGAAGACTGGGAAGATGTGACTGGCTAAGAAACTGGTGTGTGCAGTGTATCGTTGTTCTTTGCTGTCAAGTTAACAACAACAACAACAACAATAATAATAGATTTTATATTTATCCTGCTTTTCCATGATGATCAAAGAGGCATACAGATTAAAATTCAACATAAGAATACACACATATCAATAAAAACATTGTAAAAAATTATCATATTAAAACTATTACACAGGCAGCTCAGTTGAATTGATCCAAAAACATTACGAAAATTGTTACACCATAGGGGGAGAGGACATAATATCACATCTCATGGGGGGAAAGCTTGGTGAAAGAAAAAGGTCTTAAGACTCTTTCTGAAAAGATCCAGGGAGGTGGTGGAACGGAGCTCGTTGGGAAGGTTATTCCACATTTTTGGGGCCAAGATGGAAAAGGCGAGATCACCGCATATTGCACAGTTGGGACCTTCAGCAGATTCTTCCCGGTTAACTATGAAGTTAACTCTATGAATGAGAGACCTCCAAGAGCCCTGGTTATCAACTGCCCTGTCAAGTCTTGCAAACTCAGGCCCATAGTTTCCTTAATTGAATCAATTCACCTGTAGTGCAGTATCTTTCTTTTCCTATATTAACAATTTGAAAAAGTTACTTTTTGGACTACAACTTAAAGAACTCCCACCAGCTGGCCATTTAGGTGGAGGTGGTGGGATTCTGAAAATTTGCTGCTTTAAGAGAACATTTTCCAAACTCTAGTTAGTTACACATACAGGGACAAGAAACCAGAACACATTTACTGCCTCTCTTTTTCTTTGTGGGCATAACATATCAATTCTCCTACTAAAGCACATGAAACCATCCATCTGCTGAAGGGCTTTTGTAGTAAGCTATCTGGGAACCATATGTAAGAGCTGCTCTGGATGTGGAGTTAAGATGTAATGAATACAAAAGGAGAGCTAGTATATCAGGGATGAGAATCATGCAACTCTCCAGATGTTCTTGGACAGCAACTTCCACCAGCCCTAGCCAGCAGAGAAAACAGATGGGGAATTATATGGGGAGTTACAGTTCCAACAGCATCCATAGGGCCACATGACTCCTTCCCATGGAGACTGGCATAGCAGACAATGGGTGGCATCCTGTTTGTGACATTTCCAGGTGTAAGAATTATGCTATGCATACAGAGAACAAAGGTCATAGCCAGCAGATGACACCATAATGGACTTGTGCATTTGGCACTGCCACACATACAGAACATTATAATACACAGAGGAGTGTATGAATGTGCACTGCCTCTCTGCACTGCCTGCACACATTGTATGTTGCAATTCCACAATGGGTTATCTGCCATGCACCTTGAACATTTATCTATATATGTTGAACTACACTGGTATTCAATATAGGGATTGTGTAATGTAACTTCACTGGCACATGTTTACACTATGCTGAAACTATGTAAGATCTTAGCCAGTGTAATAAATCAAAGAGACAGAAGTTTTCAAAACAGAAGTTAAGATGTACAATGGGCCCTTGATATTCGCTAGGTTTTGGATCCAGGACATCTGTGGATCCAAAATCCATGGATGCTCAAATCCCATCAAATACAATTGCATAGTAAAATGTTGTCCTTTATACAAAATAGCAAAACTAAGGTTTGCTTTTTGGAATGTGGGGGAGGGGGTGTATTTTTAAGCCATGGATGCTCAAGTCCCATTATATAAGATGAGGTAGTAAAACAGTGTTTGCTATTTGGAAATTTTGTTTTTGGGACTACAGTGGGCCCTTGCCTTATGCGGGGGATCCATTCCAACCCCCCCCCCGCATAAGGCTAATTTCGTGTATGCTCAAGCCCCATTCATTTGAATGGGGATCATGTGCAGCGCTGCGGAAGCGCTGCGGGGTGCCATGGGCGCACGCCCCATTCATTTGAATGGGACGCGCCGCCCCTTGTGCCCCGTGCGCTCTGCACGGCTTGTATTTTCACTCTATGGATGTTTGAATCTGTGGATAAAAAATCTGTAGATATGGAGGGCTGACTGTACTCAGGGAAGCACAACAGGTCTTTATAGACCAACAAAGTGGTATGTTGAACTTCCAGTTGTGAACCCAGAAACTGAAAAAGGCAGGGAAGAAATGCACACATTAAAGGTTAGGATGCAATTTAAAAAATAAGAGAGATGGGTAATGGGCAATAAAGAGAAATCAGGAACAGAGTTATGATGCCGCAATGTCACTGAAAGCAAAACAAAACCTTAAGTCGGAGTAGAACAAGGTATCCCTTCATACCTTCCCTTCTTCCATGATAGATCAGCAATACACTGAAAAACCTCACTGAACAAATGCAAGCCCAGTGTTGTGATTAGCACAACTGGCTCAGTCTCAAAGCAAACAGTAAAAACGCGAACACTTCCACATGTTGCTCCCAGCAGCAAAGAGACAGAGTGTGGAACAGGAAATATTGCATTCTCAATGATATCTCAGGATGCAGACATTCACTATTTGGGTGATGGGGCACAGCTCTGCCTCCTAAACTGATTCTGCTTGTCCATCCAGACTAGCAGCAATCACTCTGGTGGAATCACCAGTAAACTGTCCAGTGAATCTGTTAATGGTGGCGGTATCTTGTCCATTAGACTTTCTGTTGTGGTAGTTTTCAAAACAGTAGCTGTGTTAGTTTCTTGCAGCATAAAAAGAAGAAAGGAAGGAAGAGGGGAGAAAAAAAAGAAGAAGGAATATACTACTTGGATTACATTCCTTCTTTCCCCCCTTTCCTTCTTTTATAAAACTGGAAGTGGATTCCCAACCCCCACCCAAATCCCTAGTAACAGATCCACTGGCTGCCTTTGACTTTTTTACTGGGTTCTCAAGGTCCAATTTATTTATGACGTGCTTGCTTTACATTGCTGTGTTTGAAACTGTCCGAAGCAAAGAGAAAGTCCTATGTGCAGTTTTTGGTATGGAGCAGGGTCCATACAGAGGCATTTCATATGGCTACCTGTGCAGGTCAGCCATTAGTATTAAAGAGTAATAAGAAAATACAGTCTTTCTGAGTTTCTCTACTTGCTTTTGAGACTGTTCTCAAACAGGGCTGGAAACATTATCTGAGAAACATATCTGCTTCATGTGCTACATGCAGGAAGGGGCTTTACACATTCAAAGAGACACTCTACTCCTCTTAGCTCCCAATATCCCACACCTTAGTGCATTTTCCCAAGGTCCATGTGTTGAATGTGGACATCTGTATAAGTGAAATTAATGGCTTCCCTGTGTATCCTGACATGGTAGTGGTTGGCATGGTCCAGAATTTCAGTGTTTTCAAACAGTATTTTATGCCCAGGATGGTTTGTGGCATATTCTGCTACTGCTGATTTTTCTGGCTGGCCCAGTCTGCAGTATCTCTCTGAAATTCTGGACCATGCCAACCACTACCATGTCAGGATGCACAGGGAAGCCTTTGAAATCCACAAACATCTGGATAATTTCAACCGGAAAGAAGAAACCCTTAAAGTGAACAAAATTTGGCTACCAGTCCTGAGGAATAGCAAAATAAGGACTCAGCAAATGCAAATGGGAAACCATTCAGAATCAGGGGCTTTCCCAGCAGATAATGATCACCAATTAGCAGACATTAATCTTCTTTTGCATTAGCCTCCCAGCCTGAAGCCGGCCATCAGCACAGAACAATACACATGCAAATCACTCCTGCATTCCCAGGCTCACACAGTGTGTGTGTATATACACATACACCCACTTTTTCCCAGACAAGCATTCTCTGAAGATGCCAGCCACAGATGCTGGTGAAACGTCAGGAAGAAACTCTTCTAGAACATGGCCACATAGCCCGAAAAACCCACAAAAAACTAGATCAGACTATTAGAATGGACTGTGGGGTTACCTTTGAAAAGTGTTTGACAACCACTACAACTGAGCCAGAATGCTGTGTCTAGAAAAAATAGACGTGTCTGCTTTTCTAAACATATTATAAACATTTTGTTCCATTTGTACTGGCTTCCAATTTTTTCTGGCCCCAGTTAAAAGTGCTGACTACTAACAATGAAGTTCTAAATGAACTGGACATTTTAAAAGACAATCTTACCCTGCTTGAACCTGCCTGTTAGTTATACCTCTCTTCTCAAACTTTGCTCTGTACTCTGTCATCCAGAGAGGTACAGCTAGGAAGGTCATAATAAAAAACCTCTTTTGTGGCAGTCCTCCAGATGAGAAACTCCTTGCCAAAGGGAGTTGGATGGGCATTTTCTGTGCTTGTGGCAGGCAACTAAGATATTTCTATTCTATCACCCTCTTTGTGTATTTCAACATTTCCAGTAGCAAACTAATTCATCAGATATTTTTCTTTATTCATTTTAATGCTCATTAGTGTTTAATTGTAGGATCTTAAACTGCTAGGAATGGCTTGTAAGACCACTTTTAAGAATGAAAGATGAGACATATATGCTTTTAAAACTGAAAGACACAAACTATAGATAGCATTTAAAGAGATCACACATCCCATATGCTCTGCTCCTGGAAAATTGGCATGCTAGCAAGAAGAATTTTAATCTGGACTTAATAATATGAAAATTTTCTTTCTCCAAGACAGGGAACATGAGGAATGCTGTATACTGCTTGAATTTGAAGTGCACTCTATGTTGTTTTATGAATTGGTAGCCTAACTCTCAGTAAGAAATGGGAAGCCAAACTGTCAGGAGAAGTTAATAATCTTGGGTTGGTGAAGAAACAAGGGAACCCCCTTTATGAAACCTATAAGCTGCTCACTTTTACTCAGAAAATGTACTTTTTTGGATTACAACTCCACTGACCATGCTGGTTGAGGAATATGAGAGTTGTAGCTCTAAAGACTATAAATGCACCAGACCTCATCTGATCTTGGAAACTAAACAGGGTCAGGTATAGTTAATACTAGGATGGGTATAGGTTATATTTCAGAGGAAACAACTGGCAAAAGCACCTCTGAATACACCTTGCCTAAGAAAAGTCACAGGATCGCCACAAATTGCCACAAACACACACACCCCAAAATAACTTTTCCAAGCTTTGATTTTAGTCAAGACACAGCCTCTCCACAGCTTTCTAACAACAATAGCAAAGGGGGCTCTCAAAAAAGTACAAGGGCTGTAAGAGGAGGAAGGGATTGAGGGGGAAAAATGTGACAGCACCTTTCCCCCTTTCTTCTTCCTTTTTATGCTACAAGAGACTAACACACTTACTTCTTTGAAAACTAGTACAAGAGCCTAGTGTCCTTGGCATCCTTGTAATCTGAGCACCAAGTTAAATACTGCCATTTGATTCATCACCCTATTGGCACTTCTTAGTAGGTCTATACTCAAACAGCTGTTTGTTTATACAATATCCTTACTTCATTTTTTGCTAATCAAAAAGTAGCATGGGTTGTTTTTTTTAAAAAAAAACCCTCTCCCCACAAAAGGCAATAATACATTTTAAAAGCCAGTTTTTTCTTTGTCTAAACTAAATGTGCTTTATCCCAAGTGTTTTCCCTTCCACTTACCCTTCCTGGAATCACTAGATTGTCAATGCCTATCAAATCTTTTTTCAGTTCATGCAGTTTCTGGAAATTTTCCATTTTCAGCATACTGCTGTGAAGCTGAGCCACCATTTCTGAGATCTCTGCCAGAGCAGCTGTAAAGTGAAAGAAGCAACAACAAAGACAACAAGAGATGCAAACTGATTGTATTGGAGAAATATTCTGTTGGTCCCACTCTAACAGATGCCTGAGGGATCACACATGCAAGATTCTATGTTTCAATTCCTGTGGCAAGTAGGTTTTGTCAAAATGGGATACAAATCCACAGAATCTACAGGTGCAAAATACTGCTACTGTAATGGTCATATCTTTGTCTGGAGAGAACATGCAACTGGAGAGGATACACATCATGGAGACAAACAAAATAATGACATTTCCCAATGTTGTTTATCTCTTCCTTTGACCATTCATATTTCTTATCTAATCTCCAGGGGGATATGATGTTTTTCCTCTCAGTAGATAGGGGCAGGAAGTGAGCAATGGGGCTGGAAAAGGTGTACAACATGAGGTTCAGTGGTTTCAGAGGTTTGTGGGCTAAACTCCACAATTTTTGTCATATTTTTAATCAGTTATGATGGCATTAAATCCATCTTACATAGTCATAACCCAATTTTTGGGTTGTTGTGGAGGCTGGAATTCCATTCTGATGCCACATTGACCAAATTCTTCCTAACATACCTTTTTTCTATGGAGTTTATTACATTAGAGAGATCTCATGGGAAAACGAGATTTAAACGAAATTTAAAGCAAAGAAAACCCAGAAATGCCCAAAGTTTATCACACAACATCACAGTTAATGTGAAATAACGTAATGTTAATCTGAGCGCAAAGTAGCAGCTTTTTACTTTCAGAACAATGCGAAAGTAAAAAAGCTGCCGGTTTTCTCTGCTTTGCATTCGGATTAACTTCGTGTTATTTCACTTGGGCAGTCCCCTAGTGTGGTAAACTCCCTGAATTTGCAAGTTTTGTTTAAATTCGAATGTACTTTAAATCTCGTTTAACTCCTGTTTTCCTGCTGTTTTCCTGTGGGATCTCGCTAGTGTGACAACATTTTATGTTTCCTTCTTCTCCCACCTACACAGATATGGCTGTTATGGGTGGAGTACAGCAGATGAAAGGTGGGTTATGGGGGGCCTGCATCAAGAAATATATCACAGCTCCATGCTGGATCTACATCTTCTGATGCGGAATCTCAGCATTATGGTAAATTATTCACATAAAGTTCATCCTCTTTTTCCTATTTAATGATAAGTTCAATGATCCTGACTGGATCAGGTGAACCATTCATGTGGACACTCCCAGCAATTTGTTTTCCTAAGTCCACCCTTCTCACACTTGCAGTGGCAGGGAAAGCATCGGCAGAAACACAGCTTTACTGTAGTCAAATGAACTTTTTCAGTGGGCAAATTTGGGGGAAAAAAGTCAAGATGGCAGAGAGAATTCAAATGTGTGTGTGAGAGAAATTTATCACACTGAGATTTTTGCAGCTCAGATCCGGGGTGACTCCTGGTTCAGCTATGCGAATTCACGTTATAACGTGAATGTTTTATCACACTTGGTTGCCCTTCTGTTGCCCTTCCGAATCGAGGGGGAATCGAATCCAAGGCAAGTCACGTGATGTGGATTCAAGCAAAGCGGAGTGAGTGCAAATTGTATTACCACACCGGTGGGATTCAACGATTCGAATCGGCACCCTTGCACATGCTCAGTGGGGGGTCTGAATGCGTTGTGACCTTGTACGTTTCCAGGGTGAAAAGGGGTGCAAGTTCATGTACCCTGTTTTGCATAATTGCGTGAATATTTGCCTCATGAATCTTTCTGTATCTTCTACATCCACCTTTTTTATTTTCAATTCCATTTCAGCAATTTCAACACACACACTCACAGACAGACAGACATATCTGTATATTCACGTTCACACACATACACACATGTATATATTCCAGGGGTTCCCAACCTGGGGGTCACTTGACCCTTTCTCGGGGGTCGGAGAGAAGAGGAGGAGGAGGGAGACCTGTCCCTGTCCCCTTCTCCCAGTGGTTGTCTGGCACCCGGGGAGAGAAAAGGAGGAGGAGGGAGGCCCGTCCCTGGCTCCCCCTCCCCTTCTCCTTGCAGGTGCCGGCGCTGGCGCAGCCACCCATGGGGAGGAGGAGGGAGCCCCGACCCTGTCCTTTTCTTTCCGCGGCTGCCAAGCACCCGCGGGGAGAAGGGGACGGTGTTGGGCCTCCCTCCTCCCCTTCCTCTTCTCTCTGCGGGTGCCAGACAACCGTGGAGAGAAGGGGACGGGGACACGCCTCCCTCCTCCTTTCCTTCTCTCCGCGGCTGCCAGACACCAATCAGGGAGGCCGCGGGCAGGACTTTCATCTGCAATGGGGATCGCGGCCCAACAAAGGTTGGGATCCGCTGAAAAAATGAGTTGCCCTACAAACACACCTCCTCCTCCAACATAGCGGCCGAGAAGTGCACCTGAGGCGGGGGGATAGGAAATGGAAGAAAATCATAGCCCCCCCCCCGCCCGCATTGCAGACGGGAGATATGGGAAGCTCAAGGAGAAAAACAGGGTCCTGCCCAGTTCATGTTA
>NC_056524.1:114352938-114365607 GCF_019175285.1 Sceloporus undulatus
TCTGGACTCTTAGGATGCATGCATCATTGAAACACCATACCTCCACTGTGACTCGAAGCAGCTTTATTTTGGCTGTCTGTAACAGGCCTAAGAGAGAGTGGAGAAAGAAAATTACCACATTTGGGGTAGTTTTAGGGTGCTTTTGGCTGGTTTTCAGGTGAAAAAATCACCCACAATTGATACAATTTTCAAATAATTTGAGTTTGGGGGCTTTGGGGATGAACTTTGATGTCCCAAGACCATGTATAGCCTGGAGACTGCATCTCTACCCCTCCCCTGCTTTATTTCATATGCTTAAGGTGTTCTCTGGCAGAACAGTGACCTAGACATTTTAGTAATAATATCCTTATGATGTCTAGGACTTTTTTCACCTATAGAAACTCCACTCTGTCCAATTGGACAGAAAATCATTGGATTGCTTTTGACTAATGAATATTAGCATTTCTACAGAAAGTCAGCCTACGTAAGCATGGGCCTACTACTGCCACCCACCAAAGCAGGGTTTAAAGGCTAAATGTAATTCATACCTTCATACTCTGAATGTTCTTTAGCATAACGTCCCCAATTCTTTGGTAATCTCCTTTCAAGTGGGCATTAGAGCGGCCTTCCCTGCCAGCAATAGAATTATCCATGTCAGTCAGGCATTATGACTGCATCCTTACTCAGAGAGCTAGAGAAGAAGAGTACACACACAACACACACATACACACACACACTAAAAGGAAATGCTCAATTGCATCATAGAATTTAGAATGCTTTTTCTTTAATGCACCACTAATTCTCACATGGAGTATATACTTTGTTCTATCTTACTTCATGCTATATGTGAAATAAGGTCATATGTTTTATAACCCTATTACATTTTGAAGACAGACAGGGTGAGGCGTTACAAGCTACAGAAAACCTGAGAATGAGGGCAGAAGTAACTGATTGCATGAGTATTGTGTATAACACCATTTATGATATCCTGGACTCAAAAACAGAACATAATTCAGGAAAGAAAAATTGAGGAAGAAAACTGACACAAAACAGAAAAAAATTTAATGTGTGATTCACAGTTTCACTCCACAGTATCCTGGGATAGTCTTAAAAACCCATGCTTGAAACTAGAGATAGAACTCCCTTGAGCAATCTTCAGACAAAAACCATTCATTTCAAAATCCATGCATGGGAAACTCAAGAATAAATTGCCTTGCCACAGAAATCCTGAAAGAAGACCTCTTCTCTCTGACTGTCTTCATGAAGGGATGGCAATGATGAGAGATATTTCTCTGTTTCATTCCCACCTTGGCATCCTGACATGCTGTGTATTGCCTCTGTATTGAAAAAGCAATGGCACCTGGGACTGGAATTGTCCCCAAGGACTACTGTCGGTAGTCCTGATCCACCTTGGAATATGTAAGGGGAACTGGTCCTACTCTGTGGTTCTCACAGGTGGGGAAATAAAATGACAAGGGTGCTTTAGGGGTTAGCAGGGAGGAAGCTCAGCAGAAACTCCTTGGCCAGGAAACAAGAAAGTATGAGCTTCTGCCCATCCAATATGGGCTTCCCCAAGGGGTGTTCTTAAAAAGCTTGCTACATTTTGAAGTCACCCTTTAACAGCCACAGACATAGTTCACCTAGACTTGAGGAATCATTCAAAGCACTTAAAACTGAAACTTATAGGAATACTCCATGACAGCTTCAAATTAACCCAGGAACATTAGGCACACAGAACTCATTCCATGAATAAAGAATAAGTCTGTCCTTTTCATTGGCTGTGTTTAGGTATCCTATTAAGCTTGTCAGGTGTCCCTTATAAGGGGTGTCTCCTATTTGCAGGTTGGAAAGCTTTTCCTTACATATAAAATCCCCCCTCCAAATCTTATATTTTGGGATTTGGGTCTTTTATAAAGACTGAAATTTATGCATTATGCAATTTATGAATGTGGACAATACATTGATTTTATCGGAGAAACACAAGGCTATGTTAATTGAAATTAGTAGCTCCATTTGGTTTTAGGTAGAACACAAACTTGTTAACAGCAACGTTTTGATTGTGAGCCCTGCATTTCATGAATTTTGAGGGCTCCTTATTGCTATTTTGAAAACCTGGCAGCAATACATTCCATTTAACTAGCATTCAAATTTCTAGAAGCAAGTAAGTAACAGATTTTAAGATACTGGTATCTTCTTGGGGGGGGGGGCTATATGTTAATGTGGACCACAACAAATAAAGCAAATGCAAGAGGGTGGCATCTTCCTCCATTACATCATAGCCTAAGTTTGGACAAAACAGGTACAGTCCTATCCACATGATGAACATTCACCTTACTGCAGAGGAGAATGCTGTCCAAAATCTAAATACACAAAGAAGCCTGAAAATAGCTGACTGGGCAACTGGTGGTTATTCAAGATGGTAAGAAATATATTTTGGTACTAAAAATGAAAGCCAAGTCTAGTAAGGATTTTCCTCTTCTTTTGTTTGCAATTGTCTTCTTTGTCCAACTTCAGACTCCAACTGCATTTAATTACAATATGGCATTATGAGGGAGGGGGACAAGGAAGAAGCTCAAGAAACAGTAAGCCCTACATTCACTTGGGCAGGCAGAAGTACGTTTTCAATCAGGGTTTGTTCCCCATTTATTTCAACAGGGTCACTCTCCAAACACATTTTCTTATGACTGCAGTACCGAAATTGCTTAGCCTCCCAAATGTTGTTGAAGAGGAGCTCCCAGGTCTTCTCCCCAGTGGCTAGAGCTGCTGGGAGTTTCAGTCCTAAACCCTCTGTTTAAATCACCGCAATTCCCATGTAGTGGGAAAAAGCAAAGTCTTAGAAGCATGCATGGCTTAAGATAAAAACTAAGACTATTCACACACTTCCTTGTGCCCTCGTGTGTATTTGCAGACAGCATCCATATTACATAGCTGCTTATAGCCTATGTTTCTTAACCCAAGGAGCGGGGGGGGGGGGGGGAGAAGAGGATCAAACATCCCACACAGAAATAGCTACTGAGTTATCTCTACATAACAGATGTTTTCAAAAAATCCAGAAGCAAGGGATGATGTTAAACTGCTTTGTGTTTATTTAAAGTGGACCAATGCCTAAATGTTCCCCTCAAATACTCTAACAAATGTGAGTAAGCAGCACAAAGCAAGTCTTCCAATAAGAAAGGATTTGTCCCTACAAAATGAAAAGGAATTCCTGTGCTATTACCAACATATTAATATGGCACGAGCATTGTAGTATGCCTTCAAGTTGCTTCTGACTTATGGCGACCCTAAGGAAAACATATCACAAGGTTTTCTTGATCTGATTGCTTCCAATGAAGTTTGTTATTGCCTTAAGGTTGGTACCACTTATGAAAACATGAGATGGAAATGCCTACAGTTGTGAAATGATGTACTTGAATGACAATTCCCTATTTTTAAAAAAGGATTTTATTCCTGCCATGTTCATCATTAGCAGTTTGCAACACAACACTCACTTTCCCTTTTCTATCAACATCTTTGAAGTGGTTTGTTTTCTATCAGCTTGGTTCTCTTACTGTTTTGTCTTAGGGCACATTTCCCTTTTGATGAGATACAGGTGAAGATGTAATTTGGAACTGCATGGATCACACATACATTGAGTCATTTTGCTTAGACCTATGCTGGGCCCTAAGTAGGTTTCAAGCAGACCCAGTGGTACTGGAAAAACTGAGAGGGCCCTGGACATGGTAGCTTTGCTGTAGCTCTGTCTCCTTCACTCCACCTAGCCCTTACCTTGCCCCTACTTTTCTTCCCCCAGCACTCACCATCTTGCCTCAGTTTTGGAGTATAAGTAGGATGGTAACAACAAAAGCAGAAATGATGGTGATGTTCTAGACAGCTGCACAGGTGGAAGAGTTGCAGCTCACTCTTTTAAAACTTACTGAATAGTTTGGTTCTTGATTTTTCCTGAACGTCTCTGAGCCCATATCAGGCCATAGGTTCAAATAGGGAACTCAAGATCCTAGGTGTGATTTGTCCAATGAAAGGAAGGAAGGAAGGAAACACAGCAACTGCATTAGGAAGCTAAGGGGCACCAGATCTATATACAATAGTCTAGCTCTAAGTTGCATCACTGACTAGACTGATCAAAAGAAACAGGACCAGAAGGAAAATTTTGGCACTGCTGTTCTTCAGATATGTAAGTAATTTCTACAATTCTCTTGAATTTTCTTATACAGAAGGTTGAGTGAGCTGTTGTTCAAAAAAGCACCTCCAAAATTAGCACCTTTGACCCTCCAGTTATTTTGAACTTCAGCTTTCGGAAGTGTCAGCTAGACCACCTAAGAGGAAGCAACTGTTGAAGCTGCAATGCAAAACATCTGGAGAACCAAAGTTTCCCCAGCCTTGCCATAAACCCTCACATCCTGTTCGTCAGCTCTTCTCCAGGCCTCCTGTGCAATCTGGGGGCATTGCACTGGGGCAGCTCAGGTAGCTGCTGATGGATGCCATATTGAAACAAACCTGTAACTTGGTGATTGCAGGTTTGCACAACAACGTTATGTTAAATCAACCAACTACTTTAAGAGGTGTATACATTTCCACACTCAACATGACCCTTCCTCTACAAAAACTAGGAGATTTATACAACAGCCCAGGAAAACAGAAAACATTCCCTCAACAATACCTAGAACTATGTATAGTGATAGTAAATGACTGCACTGTGCATTTTTCTTGGTAAATGAATGGGCTTTGGATTTTCTTTTTAAATAATTAGCAATCATCTATTCAGTTCCCAAACATTGCATTTGTCATGACAACAATAAAACCCAAACTCATTATGGCCAAACATCTGATCACCACTTGTGCCTGTATTTGACAGGAAATCATAAGGCATCTGTGGTATCTTTACAAGAAAACTAATTTCCAAATACAGGAAGAAGTCTGCCAAAGCAGAGATGTTCAAAAACTATAAAAGTCAATAACAACCCCCCTGTTTTATTATTCTGATGTAACAGTTTTTTCTTTATGACTTCTTTAAAAACTGAGGGATAAGTAACCCTAGCTTCCACATGCCCTACATTCCATGTTAATTCATGTGCCCCATATCTATACAGTGGACAGGCAAAACTGTGGACCTCCCACCTCAGTGGGGTTGTATTGTCAGTGCACTTATGCTTTGTGGTTGTGTGCCTTCCAGTCATTTCTGACTTATGGTGACCCTAAGGCAAACCTATCATGAGGCCTTCTTGGCAAGATTTGTTCAGAGGGGGTTGGCGATTGCCATCCTCTGGGGCTGAGAGAATGTGACTTGCCCAAGGTCACCCAGTGGGTTTACATGGCTGAGCCACAATTCAAACCCTGGTTTCCTAAGTCATTCTATCAAAATTCATCAGCTGCTGCTGAGGTTCATGGTGCTGTTAAAATTTAGTAACACTCACAGTGGCTCTCTATGGCTCTCTGTCAGGACACATTCCCACACCACAGAGACATTCCGCAGGGCAGAGCATGTTCAACATGAGCTTAAAGGTTACAACATCCAAAGAGGCAGGCACTTTTCAAACTCACACCCTTCTACTCTTACTATTTTGGTAACAGCTAATCTGTTACAGCAGAATACACTTATAGGATCTTGGCCATACATTGAGTTCAGCCCCTAAACTGAACTGGAAGAGAAATTTTGCATAACCAGAAAAGTTAATCATAACTCTGATCTATGTTCTCAAACTATGACTAACAATATCCTCTAATGTGATATATGCCACTCTCTGTCAATGATGCCCTTCAGCACTCTATAGTGGGGCAAACAGACTAGTCTCTATGCCATAGGATAAATTGACATAAATCAGATAGTAGGAATGGGAATACACAAAAGGCTGTTTAAGAACATTTCAAACTTCTTGGGCATCTTTGAGCTCAGGACAGTGGTCCTTGAACCAAAAACAAAACAAAACTACAAAGGATGACTGGAAAGGGAAACAGCTGAATTATAATATATTCACAAACATCACTCCATAAACAGTGGGTTGAACAAAGGCAATAGCTTTCTGTCACACACTGGACACTCCTAGCCAGTTTATCATATCTCCTTTCTTGTTTCCAGCCTGCACACACCACATTCTCAAACTCCCTCCCAGCATTTCCTATGGACATCCACCCACACTGCCCATGGGCCACCTTGTCTTTCCTACTATTGTCCCTCAACAACCATGATTAAAGCTGAACTTGTCACCTCATCACCATACCCACATGTTTTGCATTTCCATAGGCATTCATATCATCTAATTATAAAAGCCTTTCCCAGGCATCATTTCACTCCGTGCATCTGAGGAAGCAGACCAAGTCTATGAAAGATTACAATACAACTTCTACATAATTTGTTTCAAAGGTGAGACTAGTATGCAGCTATCCCTTTCCAAATTAATATAATACTATGCAGATCTTCTCAGACATAAAACCATCTTCACATGAAAGTATCATCAATTAAAGCCTAAACCTGGGTCCAACCTATTATGTTTGTTTTGTGCTTATACAGTAATCATTTGAAAGATGTTCCTGCCTAAGGAAAGAAATGTGCAATGTGTATTCTATGATGGGATTTTATCAGTATATAATAACAATGCATGATGGTGATTATGTGTGCTGTGCTACTGCACGTTGTTGCTGTATTACTGTTGTTGCTGCTGCTGCTTTGGAGGATTAAAGAAGGCCATAGTAAAGTCCAAATGGATGAGAAGACACTGATGGATTTATGGTGTGAATCAAGTAGCTATTCAAGGAGGCTGTTAACAACTGCCAAATTCAGAGACCACCTTGGAATGTAAGTCTCCAACTTCGGTATACATTTTATGTTCAGAGTGCATGAGATCCCAGATTCAGTCCCTAGCATCCCTGTGTTGAAAGAATCTCACAAAGCAGGGAATAACCTGTGCCTGAAACTGTAGGGAGCTCTTACTAGAATACTAGGGTAGAAGAACTTTAATGCAAGAGCTGAAATTCTGTTTCATGTCCTTCTACAGATCTGTGTTGTCATCTACATCTAAAACAGTGTCTGCTTGGTTTCATGGAATCCTAACATTCTACTTTCAGGGTAATCTGTCTATGCCCCTGGCAATTTCTACATCTTGGGAAAGTTAGTTTTTGTGGGACTACAACAACCCAGAATCTCCCATGCAACATAACCAGACCCCCCCGCCCCCCAAAAAAACTTCCCTCAGAGTGTAGTGGAGTCTCCTTCCTTAGAGGTCTTTAAACAGAGGCTGGATGGCCATCTATCAGGGATGCTTTGATTTAGATTTCCTGCATGGCAGGGGGTTGGACAGGATAGCCCTTGCGATCTCTTCCAACTCTATGGCCTGTTACAGACAGGCCAAAATAAAGCTGCTTCGAATCACTTTGGAGATATGGTATTTCAATGATGCTTGTGTCCTAAGAGTCCAAAAGCTGCACCAAAGCTGCACTCCAGTCCTTAGAACTGGCACGTGGTTTTGGTGCGGCTTTTGGACTCTTAGGACACATGCATCATTGAAATACCATACCTCCAAAGTGACTCGAAGCAGCTTTATTTTGGCCTGTCTGTAACAGGCCTATGATTCTAATTTAACTTTTCCCATTTGTGTCATCCCCAGGAAATCCCCTGCAGTGTCCTAGGGCATACACCATTCATGCAAGTCACACTGTTACCTGACAGTTACTGAACAGAACCTTAGAAATCACCCAATATTACAGTTGCATCTTACAGGAGAAGATCAGAGATGGCAGTTAAGCAGCTCTCTAAGTTGTTTCTTCTACATTCCTGATCTTCTGTTTGCAGAACTCTTGATCAGCTTCCAAGAAACCCAGGTTTCTATGGAACAGCACGGAAAACTACTGGCTTCAGGTTACTTCTCAACTACAGTGGAAGCTTTAAATACAGTTTTAGTTTTTTATACATCCTTTCAGCAAGACTGCAGCCCTATGTTGCACATTAAGCTTTTTATATAGTCTGAAGTTTGGCAATCAGACCACTTCTGCCATTAAAAAACAGCTTCACCAGCAGTTTTTCAACTACCCACATTATCACACTGTGAATTATTATTACTTGCAATTATGCAATTCAAAGTATTCCCTTTCCATTTATATTTTACATACTACATGTTAAACATCAGTATGTTCCTACTTGGTGGAACCTCAAGGCATGCTGCCTGGGACTGTCTAAATGCAGAGGTGGGGGAGGGGGGATCCTTTTTTGTTTTTTTTGGATTATGGCTTCCAGAATCTATATAGGCCAGGAATTCAAAGAACTGAGGTCAGCAAAAATGTTTCTAAATTTTACCTAACGAACAAACCTTTGATCATTAGCTCACCCCAGAATCCAACAGATTGTAGCATGATTAGTCTGGCATAATGATAGAACAGTATTCTTGATCCTAAATGGAAAGTCCTCTTTTGCATCATTTTTAAAATAGGTTTTTTTAGATTTAATCTAAATCACAAACCCACATCAATAAGCAGTTAATGTCCTAATACAGGTACTTGGAAAATCCTTTGTGGATTATGGGAATTCATTCACTAGAGAACAATGACATCTCTAAATTTTTAATTAGATAGAACCAGCATAATAAGCACAAACACTTAATATTTCCTCAATACATTCTATCCTTGATATAAAAACCAGATTCTACAAAAATAACCAATTTTTGCCAGGAAATGAGTGCATGGGAGAAGCAACATATTTGAAATGGGACAAGTCTTACCATGGCCTGGTTTCTTGGGGACAGTTGCTCTTCTAAAAGAGAGCTCAAACTTGGCATCCTTCAAGGTGCCATCCTGTCCCCACTGCTAATCAATGTATATATGAAGCCACTGGGTGAGATCATGCAGAGACATGGGGTGCGGTGTTAGCATAATGCTGGTGGCACCCAAATATACATCTCCATGCTTTGCACTACAGCTCAGACCAAAGACGGTATCTCTACTCTCAATGAGTGTCTTAAAGTGGTAATGGACTGGATGAGGAAAAACAGACTGAATTTGAATCCACTTGTTGTTGGGCTCACAAATCCAGGTATAAGGATAGGTCAATCAGTCCTAGACAGGGTCACACTCCCCTTAAAGGACTATGTTCGCAGCCTGGGAGTGCTCCTAAACTTGTTGCTTATGATGTCAAATCAGGTAAATGTGACAGGCAGGAGTGCTTGCTATCAGCTTTGGCTGATATGCCAGCTGTGTCCTTTCTTGGAACAGAGGCACTTAGAAACTGTAGTACATGCTCAGGTAATCTCACGTCTCAATTTCTGTAATGCACTCGACATGGGGCTACCCTTGTGCCTGGTCCGGAAACTTCAACTAGTCCAAAATATGGCAGCCAGAGTGGTCACTGGGACAGCTAGAGGTGACCACATTACCCCTAGGTTAAAATCTTTACACTGGCTGCCAATTTCTGGGCACAGTACAAAGTGTTGGCTATGACCTTTAAAGCCCTACATGTCTTGGGTCCAACCTATTTGAGGGATTGCCTCCTTCCATACAATCCGCCCTGCACACTGAGGTCCTTTGGGAAAAACCTTGTTTAACCAATAAAGACCAGGTTGACGACGGTTACCCAAAGGACATTCTCATCAGCCGCTCCTAGATTATGGAATGGCCTGTCGGAGGTGATCCGGAACATCAAAAATCTTGACAGCTTCAAAAGGGCTGTTAAGATGGATCTTTTCCAACAGGCTTTCCTGAATAATCCACCCAGTCTTCCATGGATACAGACCATCACAAAGAACACCCAAACTGCCCATCCCCTTGTCTCTGACTGGCTTATTATTTTATTTCAAATGTTTAATTGTTGATTGTTTAATAATATTTTAGTGTGGTAAGGTTGGGGGGGAGGGAATTAACGGGATGTATTTTAACTGTACATTGTGTTTTTATCTAGTGTTGTGAGCCGCTTTGAACCTACAGGAAAGGTGGTATATAAATAAAACATTATTATTATTATTATTATTATTATTATTATTCTGCAGAGCAACTTTCCTTAGAAGACTATAGTGGATAATTATTTCATGAAGTATAATCAATCATTTTACCTGTCAATTTTCAGCAATGTAGCGTGTTTTTGAAACACTGTGTATTGCACAGGTCACATTTTGAGCAAAATCCTTTGGAAAGCGCTAGCTAGTTTGCAAAGGGCATGTGTGAATGAAGCTGAAAGTGTTTTCTTCTGATCTAGTCACATCTTCTCTGACATGGAGAAGCAAATGGCAAAAGTTCAACAGGCAACTATGATCCTCATCCCCAGGAAGCATTTATGTTGCTTAAGAAACTTAAAGCTGACAGCAAAGTTCAGAGATAAGCAAGGTAGAAAGGAAGGAAAATGCATTTTCAGACAGGTAAAGTAAGCAGGTCTTAATTTCTCTACAATACAAAAATTAATTATCCTTGGATATCCTATAGTACTTCACACATTATTTCTTTAACTGTAATATGTCTGAGAGAGCCAGTGTGGCATAGCAATTTGAGTGGGAGACCAGGGTTCTGATCTCCACTTGGCCATGGAAAACCACTTGGTGATCTTGGGCAAGTCACATTCTCTCAGCTGCAGAGGAAGGCAATGGCAAACACACTCTGAGCAAATTTTGTCAGGAAAACACCATGAGAGATTCATCTTATTGTTCCCATAATTTTGAAATGACCTGAAGACACATAACAACAATTGTTCAGATGGTATAATCCCTCCCTTAGCTTGAGATTCTAGATTCATTGTTCAAACATGGGAAAGTCACTTTTTTGGTCTACAGTTCCTAGAATCCCCCAGTCACAAACAGCATCTTAAATAGCACTGCAGACAGAAGACAGAGTAACTCCTTTATGCTATGTTCAATTCATTTGTGAAAAAGATGAAGATTTCAATAAAAAAGATGCAACATTGCATCAGTGCAACAGTGTTCCAGAATAGGATTTCTTTGAAGAAATATTCCCTTAAAATATAAAGTCTCCAAAACAACTAAAAACACTGAACAGCTCCGTTCAACATCATAATATTTTACATTGATTTCTTTGTTTATCTGTCCTTGTTCTGAGGAACAGAATTAAAGTGGTTAGCATTTGACAGGTCACATTGCTTGATTACAACTGCCTCATATGACAATTCACTTCCAGAAAAAGAATAGATAACCTCTCCTGTTCCATGGCTACACCAGAGGCAAAAGAATGAAGGTTATGAAGAGAGATGGAATTCTAAACATGCCCAGAAAATTGATTAGCTTTCTGCCAGGAAAGAAATGTCTCATTTGATAAACGTTTCTTACAAGCATCTCTCTGGAAAAGTATTATTTTATTATTGTTGGGCTAATAGTAACCTCACTGATCGATAACTGCCTTGTTTTTAATTGATACAGTGAAGACGTAGTTAAAAGACAGTACCTTTGTGAACACTGAGTTGGAAATAAATAACAAAGATAAACATTTTGGCTTATGAACAACATAAAGAACTGCCTAGAAAACAATTCTGTCTGAACTGAGAGAGGAGGAGATTGAATAAAATCAGCCCTGAAAGTCATTTAAGCAGGCTGTGTTTACCCATATATCTCTCATAATCTAAGTTCACCAATTTGCTAATTATTCATACCAATTAATGTTCTCTGCCTTAATTGCTATGCCATTACATTATTCCACAAAATTGCAGAGCAGATTAGCTTTTTCTTATTCCCGATTGGTCCCACTAACTTCTATGGGATGACATCTAAGAGAGTTCTCCTACCATTACAACTTTCAAATTATTCATCTCATTATTTTACTCTTGCTACAGAAGAATTAAAATAAGTGATGGTACTGATAATTTTGGCAATGATGAATCTATACAATGAAAAGAGAAAAATACTGAAGAATGATCCAGAACTGTAATATATGCAGAACTCTATTTAAAAAGGAACTAGTTTATTTATAATCACAAGCTCCAAAAGCAGATAATTAAAATTCAAGTTAGAGTTTATAATAGATCTTTAATTCCTCATTTCCCAAGAAGAACCAAAATAGTTGTCTCTGGTTAATTTTTCCTAAGCGACATCTGAATGCTTTTTCATCACTTTTTAAATTTTTTAAAAATCTGAATGCTACAAGCTGTTCATTTGTGGTACAAAACACTCCCCTCGCATTCACCTTGGTGTCACCTCAATACCCACAACAAAAAAGAGGTAGTATTTCTTGTGCAAATGAATTTTTCACAAAGAAATCCCACAAACACACAAAAAATCTTTCAGAGAAGATTTTTCCAACAAAGTCTCCTGATGTGGTGAGATATTATTTCTATTGACCACAAGAAAAATTATAGACATTCTTTCTACCTCAAGTGGGCAGTAGCAGGATAGCATGAACATCCTTTGCACTGTAACCAGAATGGGTTTGTTACATTGTGCTCCCGTACAATGTGAACATGGCAAAGGGCTTCCTTCCATAGAAAATAGGTTTGGTGATGGGGCCTAAGCCAGTAGGAAGGGAGATGGAGCTTTGATGCTCCCAGTTAAATTTGCAAAGCTATCTTGCAAAGTCCAAATGATATAAAGGTATGATGAAGCAATGGACTAAAAATGGTTTTATCTACATGCCAAGATTAGTTGTCTTTTAAGGGAATAGATTAAAAAGCAACAATTAAGAGTGGAACTGATCAGATTTTTCTATGGCCTGTTACAGACAGCCAAAATAAAGCTGCTTCGAGTCACAGTGGAGGTATGGTGTTTCAATGATGCATGC
>NC_056524.1:114369241-114421282 GCF_019175285.1 Sceloporus undulatus
TTTTTTTTTGTCTATTTTCTTTTTTTGTTTTGTCAGTTTATTTTGTTAACCAAATAGCAAATATGGCTGTGGGTGTGAAAGGCAATAAAACACATGGATGAAATATTCATCTTCATTATGGCAAAGTTTTTAGTGTAGCAATGTAACAAATTTAAATGACAACAATTAAATGAACTGAATTGTAAAAAGACCCTCTTTCAACATAAATGTAATTGAATTAATTAAAAAAAAACTTATCAATGATTATCAGCACCCTTTCCCCCTAACTTTCCCATCTGATTTGGAGATGTTACTATTAAGTCACCATGCCATTTCTTAAGTGAATGTTTTTCACGTTCTAATGTTACGCTTAAAATGGCCAAAATGTTCTCAACAGAGTAGGCATTAATAATGCTCAACTGGATAAAAGACATACTGTACACTTGGACTAGTTGAGCCAGAGATTACAAGATTGCCTATTGACTAAAATCAAAGGCTCAAAGTATTTGACAGTAAGATAAGTGAAAGAATGAACCTAAATTAAAGTAGTTATCTGCAACTGGTTTTTAAAAAAGACACACTGAAGTTTTATCTCTTCGCCTGGCAGGCCAAAATTTTTATCTCCCAACCGCTGCTACTGGCTGCAGTGCCCATGATCCTGAAGACAGTGGCTTGCAAGATAAGGGTTCTTGTGTATAATGCAGAAGCAAACATACCGATGTGATGCCTCAAGGTCTTTCAAGTAAGTCCGTTTGTGGTAGAAACTTCTTAGCAATAAAGTATGCTTTGTCAGTAGGAAACCTCGGAAATGGCAGAAAAAGAGGGGGGGGGAATCAGTTTTGTCTTGACTGAGACAAGCTCTTGAACAGGAAAAAAATCAGGAAAGAAGTGAGTCCACTGCAAATTAGACAATTTTCTGGCCATACAAGGAATAGATTTCTAGCAAGAAAAAGAATCTTGGTAACTTTTTGTTTTAAAAAAATCAGTTTACAATTATAAATGCTGACATGTAAGCAACCTCATACAAACAAAGAAGGAAAACTACCCTAGAGAAAAAAAATGATCACAGTAATCAACAGGGAAAAAAATCACCTTGAATTCTTCCAAATCGTTTGTGAAGGCAGTTGTTAAGATGTGCTTACATGGAAAGGACCACCAAGTATTTATGTCCCCATATTTAAAATTGTTAGTTAAAAACCAACAAACAAAACCCTTGTATGCTATGAACCCTCGTAGTAGCTTTTTCTCTTTCCTTGCAATAACAAACTACACTGCATCTTCAAGAGATAGGGCCAGCAAGAGGCATGAAGAATGGATCTCTCTGCTTGAAGGCTCTACTGGTTTAACATTTGCCAGGACAGACCTGGTATGATGGTTGGGCTGGAACATGTTAACAACTTAACATGGAAAATCTTTCTGTTGTTTTTAAAAAATTAAAAGCAATTAAGGTTCCATAGCTTGGGGGCTGAATCTGAGGAATCAAGCAGAACTAAATCTAACTCCACCCAGGCCCTGGAAATGTTCTCCTTTGGTGCCTATAGACAACGGGATCATTGCTTGCAACAGATTTACAACAATTGTGTGAAAACTGGTTCCTGTGAGCCAAGTGTAGCTCACAAGGCCATTTTGTACCTCTTGTGGCTTAATGTTTCCAGATATCCAAGGCTCTGCCACCACTCCCAGTGAGGAGAGAGAACCTGGACAAAATCTACTCCAGAGGTCAGCTTCCTGTTATGTATGAATGAATGTTTCTTGCATTTTTACTAATTTGTGTGCATTTGAGGGGCACATATGCTGCAATTGCTGCAGTATAGCAATGGTAGTATACATGCATCAGATCAAAGGCTCAGTTCACAGCAGTTCAGTTCAATAGTTCACAAAACTAAGGGGCCATTCAGACTACACTTTACCCTGGATCAGAAATCAATTCTTTCACATGAAGTTCATATTGGCCCCGAATCTCCCACAAGCGAATCAGAGGCATGCCCAAGTGTTTCGTGTCCAATGCCCCTTAGCGCGGGTCATTTGCAATTGGAGCAAAAGCTGTCTCTTTTGAAAAAACCCAGGTTCTGCTTAATATGAAGTTGCTCCCGATCATGATCGGGGCAAGTTCAGGGGAAGGATTTAGGTTAGAGGGAGGGCAGTGGGCAGGGCATTCCTTCACCTCATTGGGGTGAAGGTGGAGGAGGAAGGAGCCAGAGGAAGGATGCAAAAAAGGATAATCTGACAGGAGGCAAATGACAGGAGGCAAAAAGGGGGAATCAGGGTGACTGACAGGGTCAATTCAGGGCAGGGCAGAGGGCCAGAGCAAACCAAACCTCTGCTATCCAGCAAGGACCTTTCCCTTTTTATTTTTATAAAATTATTTTTGGTAGCCTATGCACATGTTTTTTGCAACAGAAATACAGATAGAACGTGAGCAGGAAGGGTCAATACACTGCAGGTCAGAGGGCCAGAGCAAGCCAAGCCTCTGCTCTCCAGCAGGGAACTTTCCCTTTTTATTATTTTTTATTATTTTTGGCAAAAAATGTGCATGTTTTTTTTTGCTTCAGGTAGATATATATTTAGATAGAATGTGGCTAGCTGCCCATTCACTTTCCCTTTCATTTCCTCACTTCCAGCAAATGGGAAATGCTGCAAAGGGCACTTTGCAAGACTTTTTTTTCCTTTGCGAATGAATGCTACAATGTGAATGTTACAATGTTTCTCTTTCCAATTTGGCAAATTGATACACAGAATGCTTTTGCTACTATCTCTAAGGAATTCAGGGGTAGCTAAAGAAAAGCAAAGATTGCATGGCACCCCATCCTTTTCTGGCATTCCGAGGTGAGGAATTAATTATAACAACAACAACAACAACAACATGTATATGAGGCATTCTGGGGTGGCAAGGGGGGGGGATACAGGATGCAGAGATGGCATTAGCTTGCATAACCTGCACTGACCCAAATGCCCACCACACACACACACACACACACACACACAAGGTTTTTAAATTTGACAAAATGTGCGCATCCTGGCGCCTGGTTCTTTAAAAAAAAGGAGGGGGGAAGCACACTTCCGATTGCCCAACGAGTGCTGGAAACGCCATCTAACGATCGCGGAACTGAAATTTGATTGACAGCCAGGTGCCTTCATTTTAAACCCGATCTCTCCAAGAGGGCATTCGAGTTAAAATACCCCTGATTGGTAGTCAGCACTTGCTTCTGGAGGGATTCGGGGAAGGAGAAACTGAAGCTTCCCAGTTACTTCCAACGCAAAGTGCCAGTGAGAATGGGGCCTAAGAGAAGTCACTGCTTGAATGAATTAGATGAAAATATACAATGGACACTTTTTATGAACAGGTCGTTATAAGAAATGGAGGTTGGCTAGAGGCTGGCAGACGAAGAACGAATTGCTAGAGTTGATATCTTAGATACTTTATGTACAGCAAGTATCATAACTAGTCAGTACCTTTTTCCTGACTTCCTCTTCATCATCAGTCCGGACACACGTTTGATCATTCAGCAGGGGGCTGACTAATGGAGAAGCCTGCCTGTTATCAGGACTCAAATTAGGAGACAAAGTCGTATTTGCCATGGCTGGTCCACCTTGAGAATTGATTGACAGTTCTGAAAGGTGAGGGCTACCAGCAAGAGAGCCTGCTGAAGGAATAACACAATGAAATGAAGAAATATTACTCTTACCGTAAATGAAAATTATATCCCAAAATCTGCAGTATTTTCATATCAACACGGTTCTGTTGGATCTATTACCATTTAAATAGTCTAAGCTCTTTTTTTCAAAACAGTTCTCTGAAAAATTAATTTACATAAGCTTTTATGCACATGGAGATCTGCCTTGAATAAGATTAATGCTGCCAAGCATGGCAATAAGGGAAATTGTCTGTATGTTTCACTACCTGCTGTCCCTCTGACATGTGATGAATTGTGTTAGAGTAGCATTATATATTATATGAAATGGAAGGTGCATGAGTATTAATATGAAATCTTAATTCACACTTTGTTACAGACAAAGATCCAGTTCAGACAATACAGGCAAACCATGGTCTCATTTCATACATAAGAGGAAGAGGTTTAAAGCTTCTGGCTGCAGATTTGAACAAGTCATGTTCCCATTCAGTTTACATATGGAGAATTGATCCATTCTAACCACAAACCAAGATCAAATTGTGGCTTCAGATCCTGCTTTATAAACTAACTCTGTAACAAACTATCATTTTATGTATTTAGACTTACTGGGAAACTGTGGTTTGTCCGTAACCATGACTGGAATCCTTGAACTTTCTCTTCTCATGCACAAAGAAAGGAGCTAGCACATAAGCCCAATCATGCCTATTCATCTTCACAGAACTAGATAAGTTAGTGCTGCATCTGAACTGGCGGGAAGTTGACTACAGCCAATTGAAAAGCAGTGTCCCTTTTTGGACTTTGTGCCAACTCTATCATGTCTGCTCATAGAGAAATGGGGAAAAGCTGCAGGGCTTGTGTGCTTCTTCACTGCTACGGACACCCACCCACCCCACCGTATTCCCTGTGTTTTACTTTATTTGAGAAGGCATGACACAGGCCTTAGAAAAATTACTACAACAGTCAGTGGCCAAGCTGGCTGGGAGTTTCTGGGAATCCAAAAAGTAACATTTTCAAATACTGGCAGGATATGCCTCGTAATCTATCCCTAGAACAAATGAAGGGTGGGAAATGAATTCAATTCATGTGGTTAGGGAAATGTCATACTCAGATAGGAGATCTAATTTTATGCAATTATCTTCCATGCATTGTTCAAAGGGCAGAAAAGAAGCACTTGTTTTATCCTGCATAAAGTTGTGTGGGAGGGTAAAACAGGGTCTAAAGAGGACCTCTGTCAAATCTGTTAATTTTGTCTGTAAGCCAACATTACAGGTTTAGTGCACATGACATATGAAAACAGCAGTGAAAAAAGGTGTTACCCTACAGTTTCACCCTCCTACAAACTTAAAAAATGCCAGAAATACAGCTTATTAAGATTATTTCATAGGATGTTAAAGATGTGGCAGTAAAAAGATAGGCACAGAGTCTAAGGCAGCATAGGGATTTGGGGTGGGTAAGTGATTTGCTACGTCAAATTCACATCTAAAACTAAGGGAAGGAACTACTCAGACCTTCTCGATACATACAACAGACATAAGTGTAGTATACCTTGTCAAGTTACTCCATGCTCCTCTGACTGAAGTGGAAATGCTAGCATTATATTTATAGAAAAGGGATTATTTTCAAAAAGTATTTAACAGGACAACTTCAAATTTTCACAGTTGTTCATTGTCACTGAGTCCATAAAGAAGTGTATGATAATATACTTTGATAGCTATGCCCAAAACAGTGATGAAAAACTCTTTAAAGATCTAGCCCCCTTTCAGAAGAGGGGTAGGTGACTGAATACGAAGAAGCAGAATGCAAGAAGCAGCTCAGTATTGTCACAAAGAAAGTAAAAACTAAACTTTCACACACACTATATCATTTGGTGACACTGGCTTCCTCCCTTTCACACTTTGCAAAAGGATTTTCACATAGAGGAATGAATGACCAGTCAGCTATCACAGCTAACAATACCCAGCATTAAAACATATGTGGAATGTTTGCAATGCCAGATGCATTTAATGGCCTCTTTGTTGCAAATGCACTTAGATGTTTCACTTCCAATTAGATCTTGAAAAGCATCAGTAAAATGTGACACAGTGTCAAATATCTACACATAAACATACCCAGAGAACAATTCAATGCATCAATATATTTTTCAGTATACCTAAAGGGTATAGATTCTTGAATCACCACGGCAAGATTTCATTACCTTTTTCAACACCAAATGGAATATTATATGCTTACTAAACCATGACAGCATTGCAAGTAGGATTAAGCAGAACAAATAGCATACTTGGCTGAAGTAAATATGAAGATGAAGATGATCGCCATTAATGGATTAAATTTACCCAAAGTTCCATTCTAAAGAGATGCTTAGGAAAATCTGAGAGAAAAGTCACAGTCTGTTACACAAATGTCAATTTTATTGACACTAGTACACAACTGTATACAATAATTCCATAGCAAAATGAATGCATTATAAGATGAAGAAAGAAAGAAAGAAAAAAGAAGGGGAGGGAACCTTATCTGTGAAACTGGACTTTCTAAATTTATGACCAGTATGTTACCAAGCTATGTTTTTTTTTAATCTATAGGAATGATGGTGTCACCTCAAATAGGAAGTAAAAAACATAGAAATTCTGGCACCATGCCTGTCCCAGGACAGAAGATGAAAACACTGGCATCTGTGTGAGAAGTTGGCTAATTATCAGGTATTAACATTTCAAGCCTATATGCATAACTTTTATAGCTTAATGGCAGGAAATCAAAAGAATTGTTATGGCAACCAACACTATTCTTTCTTTACCTACACCAGTCTTGTCAAACCTGGTGCCCTCCAGTTGTTTTGTACTGCAAATGTTACACTCCCAAAGCCTGTATATCTGGCTGTGAGATTGTGAGAGATGTAGTCCCAGATATCTAGAGTACAAGAAATTGGAGGAGATTAATCTAGATTATGGTCAACAATTGAAGCAACATTATTATTCAGGAAGGGGCCCATGTTGCAACCTGATTCAGGTGCTTGCCATATAGCCTGTACTGAATATTTATGTATATATAGGCCATATAGGTCCAAAACACAATGTAGAATAATCCAGTTTGAGATTGCTTTAATTGCTCTTGTTCAGTGCTAGAGAATCCTGGGAATTGTAGTTTGTTGTGGCATCAGAGCTCTCTGACAGAGAAGGCTAAATGTCTCCAAAACAACAGTTTCCAGAATTCCCTAGCATTGAGCCAGGGCAGTTAAAGCAGTCTCAAACTGGATTATTTCAGCAGTGTGTTTTGGACCATAGTCACTTGCAGAGCATGTGAAACTAATGATAAACTCATGACTCTTTAAGGAATGAATGACTCAATACAGAGGCTCCAAATTAATTAATCAGCAACTCTACAGAAAACTTGTACATATAGCCATCATAATGTGCAACCCTATTTGAAGCAGAATTAAAATGGATTATCTGAATGGCTGCTCAGTAGTTATTTGAAGCAAAACTCTACTGAGGTTTGGGGAGAGTTCATACCAAGCCAGGCCAGAAAATCAGCTTTGTCTTCTAAGCAAAGCTATCTACATGTTCCTTGCCTGCAGACACACTGTTTTGTGCTTATGAAAACCATCACAATGCTCTTTGCACAAATACTAACGCTTATCATGTGCTACATCTTAGAAAAACCCTGTGACTTCAGGGGCAGATGTGAAAATTGAGGAGGAAATCGCAGCCTCTCTTCAAACTCTGATATTTTCTGAATTAGCTGCTATGTGAGAAAATCAAAATTTCATTTTATTGTGTAAATTCAAGAATACATCCATTTTTCTTCCCATTTTGAGTAGTAAAAAGTTTTTTAAACAGTCTCAAGACTATGGATGGATTTTCAACTCTGGCCTTAAAGTGATGAAAATATTTCTTTATTAACAACACAGAAAATCTACTCATCTGTCAAGGAATGAAGGTTCTCTGTAACCGTTTTTCTCAAAATGTATTTGCCCACATGAAGCAGCTCATGCCTTGATAGATTCAGTATCCTTTTATACATTAACATTTAACCTCAAGCAGTTTAGATAGCTAACCCATATATAATTACACATGGGACTGAACTGTCATTGTTTTATGGCAGTACAACACACTCCCCAAAATGTGTTTGATGACCAGCTAATAAAGCAGGATTATATAGTTAATCCCTCAAAAGGACTCTAAGCTCACTTATGAAAAAGATTTCAAATAAGGTTAAGATTTCCCTTTAGAATTCTGTAACTAAGCATTTACATCGCATCAACTGAATTGAGATAATCCTAAACATTCCTACATTCTGCTACTTTGGACCTCATAAATATTTAAATTCCTGTTATTTCAAATTGCGCTGGGTATGTACCAGAGTAAGAAATGTAAATCCTTCCAAAGAAAATCAATGCATTCCACATTTCTCACACTATTAATCTGAAGAGTAAATTTAGCTACCAGTTAAACACACCAATTAGCTCCAGAACCTGAAAATGAAGGCGTATTCTTGTTATTTGCTTCAATAAAATGGAGTTTTCTTCAATCAGAATATTTAAATGCCAGTGCTTGAAGGGCTGAACAGAATCCAGCTTTCGGCAGCTATCCTTCATTTAAAAACAACAATCTGCTACCATAGCTATTTTTAATTTTTTTTAAAGTAGTTTTAAATGTTGAAACAGGGCAATTGATTGAAAGAAGCATGTAATGAAGACAGATCCACTAAGATTGTTTTAAGAGGGAAAAACGGAGATGCAAAACCAGCACTGGAAAATGGCCAAAATATTGCTGAACGATACTTGATGCTTTAGTTAAGACATATATTCTGAGTGTTTTCTATTCCAATAAGACTCTTTTGTTGTTTTCCCTCCCACAAAAAATGTTGGTATCTTTCTACTTTCATGAGGACCACATATTATGGGAGAATGTAGCTGACAGACAGCCCAGGTCACTTATGCTTCCTTTCTCACCACTTCCAAGGAAAGTGTCATGCCACAAGCTTCCTTTAGTAACAACATTTGGGCAATATTTTATCAAAGGGGAGTTGAATGCAATATTTTCTAAGTGAAAATCCCTAACTGTAACTAGAAATACAGTAGTGATTTCCCTTTTAAAAAAATGGCACTGCTCCAGCAAAGAGAAGCAATAGAGGCCAGCCTGTCCTAAGAAAAAGGATGAAGAAAATTTTGCTTGGACTCTTAAGGCTTGAAAAGGGTACTTATGATAGAGGTGATCGTGCATGATTTGTGATCATGGAGCCTTATCCAAATCAATGTATGTGTCTGGTTGTACTTGGATTAAACATTTCAGCCAGCAGTGGGATTGCACAAATAAGAAAGAGAGAGCTTTACAGCAAGATACCAGTTAGAGAGGATTAAAAGCCTTCAAGTACAGATAATAATAAAAAGCAAAACAAAACTGATGTCATGCATACATTGATCAGTCAATAAGTTTGGCTTGACATGCTTACAAACAATCCACCAATTTCAGCATTAGGTTTAGTAACCAGAAACCTGTCTTCTTGGATACAAAGTCCATGCTGAAGTGATACAGAATAGCATTAAACCATGGCAAGTACAGAGCTGGACAGTAACTGCAGCAATGAGACAAGAAAGGGGTACTTTTTGTTGGAAAAAAGAGAGGATATTATAAAGTCTGCAACAGAAAGATCGGGATTGGGGAGGATGGGTGTGCGTGTTGTTCTTTCCTGCCTTTGTTCTTTCCATTACTAAAAACAAAACAAAAAGGAATGGAAAGAAAAAAGTAACTTGAATACAGCTCCCTAAAACACACATGCATATAAAGGGCTACCGCTTCCAAATAAAGGACATATTAAACAATACTAAATAGTTGACACATCCTGCCCAACATATAAGCAAACTCATGCTCGAGCTACTGTCCATTTTGGCCTATCATCTCCTGAAGCCAGCAGTGACTCTGTTTAAAAGCAACTTTGTAATAGAGTCAATTATCCTAAGTGTTGCCTTCACTGGAAAGTCCATTACTTCTGTCAAAAGAAACATCTTTTGCCAAACAATATGTCCACATTTGTTTCTGCTTTTGTTTTGCAAAGCTGGATCTTTGCAACAGTGAATGTTATGAGAGGTATATAAGAGAACACAGTACTGTAATATTAACAGCTTTCCATTTCCAATTCATCATTTTCTCTCCTAAATGTGACATTGGGGCAGTGCAGCAAACAGTGCAAGGAACAGAAGAGACATCATGCTTTAGGTATAAAGACTGTGGGGCAAAAGGCTTTTCTTTTCCTCCTGTAGAGGTACATGCTGACAAAACAGTGCATACAGTGAAATTAAAAAGAAAATATAACATTGTTAAACAAATGACAAGAATGAGAATGAAGATCCCAGCAATTTTGGAATTAGACTTTTAAAATTTTCTCATATTCATATTTTCAAAATGTGTAATATGTACCAGAAAAGTGTGGGATGATCAGATAGATAAATAGATAGATAGAGTGGGTTCATATATAATCAGGTCAACAGCAGAACAAGACTCAAAATGAGGAAAAATAAGACATTATAAGGTACTGTGTGCTATCGCTACAAAAACAAGAGCTCTGACGCTGGTGACTGCTTCACACCTTATTCATTCTAGGCCAAAGACTAAGGGACCAGTTGTAAGCTCTGTATAATATATGAGGGATGTCAAGAGTGTTCTGCGGCATCCAAAGTTGCCTTGAAAAACTGCTTCCTGATATTCACACATAGATATAACAGAACTTTTGCTGTTGTTCCTAAGTGCTCTTTTATAGTGGTGACTTCCAGGTGAATTAAGATGGTGAATCAGCTCTGGGTTTTAGTCTGAACTGTAAAAAGAGCTATACAGGGTGCTGAACCCTCTCCCAAAAATAGGTCCAGCACTTTGAACACTCCTTTAAAGTCTGCACTTAAACCCCAGAGAGGATTCACTGGTCCGCTGCCATGAAGTAACAGCCACTACTGCTGTTCCGTATATATCCCCCCCCCCCAAAAAAAAAGAGTTTAATTCAAGTTGCTTTAATTGAAATAATACAAAACACAGATTTTTCTGTAACACATCTTTTCTTCTTCAGTGAAGTAAGAAGCCATCAAAGGGGTGAGTTTGCCAATCTGGTTTGTAAAAACCAGAAAAAGAAAATACACTTTTTTAAAAATAAAAGATATATTCTTAACCTTTGCAAGCATTTTATTTCATACTTGTGAAGAAAAAAATGCTGGATCTTTGAGTTTTTGTAGTCACTTAATATGTCACTATTGCATGTGAAAAGTACAACCTCCAAAGGAGTGAAGGATAAAATTAGATATTTTAATTTTTGACTTCCAAAGGAGTCAGGCATCTCCACATGCTAAGGTAAAGGTAAAGATATGCCCCACTGTCAAGTCCTGTCCGACCATAGAGGGTAGTTCTAATCTCCGTTACTAAGCCAAAGAGCCAGCATTGTCAGAGACTACTCTGTGATCATGTGGCCAGTATGGTTGCACAGAATGCTGTTTACCTTCCTACTGGAGTGGTACCTATTTACCTACTTGCATTTGCATGCTTTCAAAGTGCTAGGCTGGCAGAAGCTAGGACTAGTGATGGGAGCTCACCCCATCATGCGGCACCCAGGCCTCGAACTGCCAACCTGCCGATCTTGCAATCAACAGAGTCAGCATCTTAGCCATTTGAGCCACCGCATCCCATGTTACTGAACTGATTTTTAAGAGAAACCTTCAAAGTAACAGCATAAACTTTTTAAAAAAAAAACAGACAGAGAACCCTTGTCCTTCTAAACCAGTGGTCCCCAAACTGTGCTCTTTAAGGGATTTTGGACTTCAGCTCCCAGAATCCCAGACTATTGCCAATGTGGTTGAGGCTTCTGGGAGTTGATGTCCAAAATCTCTTAAAGGACACAGTTTGGGGACCACTGTTCTAAATATTTGGGACTACAATAGACAGAGGCCACAGGGACATGGCTGATGATGGCATTATGAGTGCCCTAGCCCAAATGTTCTGATGTGTTAGTGATGCCCCAGCTTTTGGTTAAGGTGAAATGCCAGGTATGCACACCAAATCAGGTTTGTCTTTTTTCTCTGATTAGGAAATTAATGTGTATGGGATGACTTTGTCTAGACATCATACAGTTTATCTGTGTCACACACTCAAAAAGATAGTGCTTGACTGAAGGTCACTTTCTACCTTCCACTGAAGGGGCAAGATCACTGTGAACTGTGTGACATCCCCTTCTGCTTCTGGGATTCATCTGAAGGAAGATACTGTGTCTTCCCGATGCTGTGTATCTCACTCTGGGATTTTTTTGTAAACCAGTCCTTCCCACATAAAATCCAGAAGGCTCACATACTCTTCCTTTCCTGATGCTTCCAGACAACAGCTAAAGTGGCCCTCACTTTATAGTCTGTTTTATCACCAGATGTTCCTCTTTCTCTACCTCTAGCTGTATTATTAAACATAATCCAAAACACAGCATAGTAAATGGACTGAAGACAGAGAAAGAGAAACCAAAGTGTCACTAGGCTATAATTATCATATTTGCAAGTTACAATTTGGGATCTGAGGTGCTTCAGTTGAAATAACTCATAGTTGTATGTAGGCTGTAATGTTTAATGTGATGACAACTGCAAATAAACATGGGCATGATGAAAAGGCAGATGCTTCTTACCACAGCAAAGTATGACAATCTGCTATATGCATCAGTTTCCCAAGCAGTGAACCCAAGATGAGCTGTATACTTGTGCTGTCATTCATACATTACAAAACATCATTTTGCCCTTATGTTCCTTGTCAAAAATAGTGTATAAAGGAGTGCCCATCTAGACCTTAGCTAATATGTCAGCAACCTGAGACAAAGATGAAAGCTGCAAAAGAATCAAATCAAGCTTAACATTACTGGTGTTCAAAAAGGGGGTTTAAGAAGCCCTAATAAGGGCATGTGTAGGAGAAGGGAGGGAAATAATCTTACTATATAAACCCACATTGGATTTAATGACACTTGAATAGAGAATGTGCATAAACATCACTGATATTACATCACTGTGCACATTGACTTAGATGGACAATATACAGTACACATATTCTGGTCAACCAGAAAAAGGGAAACTGTGCACAATGTCTGGCCAATATGTGTAACTGCCAAAGGATATTACATTCTGCATTCTGATTACTAATTCCCAAGTGGGAAATATGCATAGTGAATGGGTAATGTACAAAATACCCATTTAAGCCCCTCACTTTCTTTGATAACCAGGCACAGGATCAGGTAATATGTTAAACTTCACTTAATATGTTACTCATTTCTGCACACTGCACATTACCCACAATCATGCACATTCTCCCTTCAGCCTACATTAACTACCATATAAACATTTCTTAGATCACTTGCCACTTCTAATCACCATAAAATCAAACTGATTTTTATGAAGAAGAAAATTACTACATTATCTACTTGAGAATGCTTGCAAAATCACTAAAGCAACTAGAACTCACATGAAACACCTAACAGGCTAATGGTTTTCTTTAAAATACATTATTTTAACTATGTCATCATCACCAGATTTCATCACATATACCCATAATGGACTCATTATGTACATTTTATCTACACTTTCTAAATTGGGTTTCTATTTAGCTATATTTCAAATAAAACATTCAGAAGTTAAAGGCAATGACTGGGCAAATTATTTTAAATTCAAAATATAGACCACCTTCGCAGCACAGTATGAAATAAAACCTTTGTTTTAATCTATTAATCCATGCTGCTGTCTAGCAATTTTCAAATATTTGATTACTTAATTTCTTGTCTACTCTCTGCAATCAAGTATCTTAACTGTGATTATGTCTATATACAAGTACATATTAATATTTAGATGAAGAGAAGAGACAAGGTTGGATCAGGAAGGTTAAATCTTCCAAAGTATATACAGTTCTCCCAAAGTGATACACAGTATGTAACAAAGGGATTTAAAAACCAAAACCAAAACCTAACTAATCCTGTTGCATTCTGTTAGAATCCCGAAATTCCCAGCTCCTAAGAAATAAAGTAATAAAATATCTAGACCTCATGGTTACAGAGATAGATTAGGCAATAGTAAACATTAGGGAAATAAGTTGCCAAATACTAAAGGATGCTACACAGTTATAGATAAATTTGATCTAGATATTTGTACATTCAGATGTGTGCGTGCATATTCAAGTTGTCTGTCAACTTATGGAGATCCTATGGATTTCACAGAATTTACCACATATCTTGATTCAAGGCATCACAAGAAATTCTAAACACTGTTCCCCTTTGTTTTTTAAATATCTAAAACTAAGAGCCAATGTGGTGATATTATTTGAGAGTTGGAATATGACACTGGAGATCAGGGGTTGAATCCTGGATCAGCCACGGAAACCCATTGCGTGACTTTGAGCAAGTCACGTACTCTCAGCCTCAGAGGAAGGAAATGGCAAACGTCCTGTGAACAAATCCTGCCAAGAAAAACCTGGCATAGGGTTGCCATAAGTTGGAAACCTCTTGAAAGCACACAACAACAACAACAACAACAACAACAACATTTAATGGCTTGGAAACTGTCTGCCTCTATGTGGATGAATAAACAGCTATATCAACTTGTTCAGCTAAATCCTGCTCTTGGTTATTCAGTTCTGGTGCACCCTTTTTGAGTATACAGTACTTACTTCTATCTCAGTAAAACACTTTTGATGAAAATAGTAAGGCTGTTGGACAGGTAATGGGTATATCTTTCTGCCTGTCTCTAACTGTTTTATTGCAAGAGATTCCTGTTTTTTAAATTAATTTCTTCTGTATGTTTTCTTTAGTTACACACATTCTGTGACTATTAAAATACTGATATGGCTATTCTCTACTTTAGCAGACTATCTGATGCAGAGGGGAAAGCATGCAACAGTTGGCTGGACCTGCTTGCACAGAGCCAGTAGTAATGCCAACAAACTGTAGCCTGGGGTAGAGGTAGTTTAAATACAACACCCTGCTATCCTCCCTACCAGGTGACTGGCTCCATTGCCCTTTTACTTTTTCCTGGCCAGACTAGGCTAAGAAGCATAAAAGTAGGTATTTATGCTTCTGAATCTTGGGCAGGATATATGAGCAAAACCTACTTCCACACAAACATCCTCCCTTGCTGGACTGGGGTATTTACATGGAACGGGGACCATTATTAGTGCTAAGATAATACTAGAAAAGAAGACATGCAAATAAGATCCTCTATACTCAAAGCCATCTTTTAGCAAACGTCTATAAATTATGGTTACATATATTTAATGCAGAAATATTTTCACTGAGTTACTTTTCAAAGGGCTGGTTCCACCACCCTATCCTTCTTTAAAAACACATTTTAATACTTCTAGCCCATAAATGACTGGCAATTCTGAAAAGCAAAACACAGCATTAGTTCTTGCCAAAAGGATCTCAGTATGCTTCTCCACTCCCAATGATTTGCTTAGATTTGATATTTTATATCAGATTTCCTGCATTTTGATTGCAGAGTAAATTTTTCATTCTAAACTGAGGCACTGAACAGCAAGCTCTCCCTTGAAAGGAGAGAAAAGCACATCTGTGTACCATGATCTCAAATCATGTTGATTTGGGAATGACAAAGGCTGTAATCCTAAATACACACACTTGAAAGTAAGTCCCACTGAAAACAGTAGAAATTTCTTTTAAGTACTAATGAGAAGATTGCACTGCAAGAAATTTTCCTCTGTATCAACCTACTTCTTTAAAATAAGTAACATACAATGAGAGTATGTTTTTTTTGTTAATGGCAAAAATCTACTTACGATTATTAGATCAGATCAGGACTCCGAACTTCGGTCTTTCCAAATCTACTTGCCATTATTAGACTTTCCAGCAAACTACTGTTACAACTACAATGACCTCTAGTAATAGATCCTATTCTATTTTCAGTAAGGTAACTTATTTAACATTTTTCTAATAGATTACTTGACTGGCCAGGTCTATTCCCATAAGTGCTGTTCAGACTTCTCAGCAACTGAAGACATGAACACCATCTTCATCACTGAAACCCAAAGACATGTCCTCCACCTCCTCATCTAACTGGGCACTGCCAAACGAAGACTTGTTCCTAGATATGGGAGATGTATTTAGCACTACAGGATTCCCAAACACAAGAGGATGATTGAAAGGATTAACTATTTCTGACTCTGAGTCACTAGATTCTGTCCCACTGCTTGTAGAACCTTCCATCATTTGGATGGTAGACATATGGTCCATCATGCCTCTAGCATACAAGGACTGAATAACTGGACTTTGCCTTGACTGACTAGTAGCTGGCATACCATTTGCCATACTTTTACCTTCTGAAATAGCCATTTTAGCCATTCCTCCTTTATAATATCTATCTGATCTGCGTTCTTGATTTGGTGTTGAAGACACCTGGCTCAAGATAAAGGGATCCGTTTCTGATCTGTTGCATGCATTCTGCAACATATGTTGCAGATGTGGCCTTTGTGAGACTGGTGAGCACTTGCTGTAACCATGGCACCTGAATGAATGAGAATAATCCTCTTCACTCCGAGCTCTGCAGTCATGCCCATTTTCAGTGATATAGCTCTGTGAACCTGCTCTACCAATCATCTTGTGGGGACTGGGCCCTCTGCTACTGCAAGACAATGGAGTGGCCAAAGGACTGCGGGTATCTGGACCCCTAAACATTTCATCAACCAGAGTGCTGTGCAGTGGGATTCTGGGACTTTCACCCATATAGAAGGACATACTAGCAGGGTTGTCCTCATTACAGTCTTCTGTGACATGGTAGGATGCCTTTATAGAGGAGAGGGAAGAATCCCCATTTCTATTACGATTTCCACCTCTATAATCAATATAGGCACCACTGGTCGAATCACCCTCATAATTGTCATTTGTTTGGGAATTTGACCGGGTTATTTGCCATCTGAGGAGGTCATACTCGCTATCTACATCACTGCAGTCAATGAAAGGAATTGAAGTGCTACTGCCACAAGCAACTTGGGATGCAGGACCTGTGCTTGGTGGCTGCGTCTGCGATCTATTCTGTTGTGATCTGTCCTTTATGGTATCCTCTTCATCCTCCATTGCTGCCATTGTGGCCCCATCAAGCTGCTTGCCTTCCTTAGGGCTCTTTTTCAAGGAAGGGGTTGTGTGCTGTCCACCATCTTCCACTGTTACTTTCAACTCCTTTCCCTGCTGGCAGTTTTTTGCTGCTGGAGAATCAGCGCCATCTCCATATGTAAAACTACAGCTCTTGAAAAAGAAAGAAGACATAAAGAAAGACATTAGATGCAAGCTGGGAGGGAAAGGGAGACAAATCAGCACCAATCCTAGTGACAAGTATTTCACAAAGCCAATTTGAATAAGGAGCTATCAGATTTGATAGGACTATATAATAAAATTTCCAAGCCTGTTGAAAAAGCAAGCCTGCAGGGGAAGTTCTCATTCCACTGACCTTGAAAATCAACTTCCTATGTTGCACTGATTCGTTCTGAGAACAAAAAATGAGGTGGGGGCCACAGGGAACTGCTTTATAAGAGCTTATCGCATACGCTTTCGTCCCCGATCTGGGCCTGGCCAGAGGATGCATGCGGCTGAGGGAGAACGCATTTTATCGTACACCACACTGTCCTCAAACTGACCCCATGCTATCGCTCAGCACCAGGCCATTCCCATTCAGGGCTGAAGCGTGATTTTGGTCCACCGGAAAGTTTCCGGCCGGCCAAAATCATGCGGCTGGGCCCGGGTGCCGGGCAAAAGCATGGGGTTGGCTTGAGGACAGTGTGGTGTGCATTAAAATGCATTCTCCCTTGGCCGCACGCACATTCCCTGCCCAGGCCCAGATTGGGGACGAAAGTGAGTGCAATAAGCTCCTATGTTACATGAAGAGAAAGGTCTCATATTTGTACCCTGGATTTTCAGTAAAGGCAGGGCCAGATGAATGTGCTGGGTCTTGGGGCTAATTTTCTGCCCAGGGACTTTCTAAGGGTTGAATGAACTGCCAAAAACAAATGACATTTAACTCCCTAAGTCCATTTCTAGTTTCAAAAATGCAAAGGAATCTTGTAGCACCTTTGAGACTGAGAGAAAGAAAGAACTTGTAGGCTTAGATCTATGAAAGCTTATACCACCAACTGCTTTCTCAGGCCTCGACTTCACTGGCCATGATACTCTCAAGAGCAGCCTGGAACTTCCTGGCCCCGTAGCTGCTTGACTTGCCCCATTACCTTTGCTTCAATTTCAGCACTGCACAAGTTGTCTGCACGGGTGTACCTCTGGGCCACCTGTTCTGTCCACCACAGGTCGTTCACTTCTGATTTCAGAATGAGGAGTCCAGCACCAGGAATGGGGTTTGGGCCATGTGTCATCCAAATAGGATGACATCCGAACAGAATGGGGGGTGGGTGTTTTGGCCAGTGCAGACAAGGCCTGAGTTAGGATCAAAAGTGTTACAAGATCCCTTTGCAACCTGATCCACACTAACACAGCTATGTCTTTGGTTTCAAATGTATCCTATTTAAAAGTTGAACTGATGTTCCTAGAGACCTCCAAGAGAAATAATTCACGGTTTTTTTGTGGGTTGTTTAGGCTATGTGGCTGTGTTCTAGAAGAATTTATTCCTGATGTTTCGCCTGCATCTATGGCTGGCATCTTCAGAGTTCTCTGAAGATGCCAGCCACAGATGTAGGCAGAACGTCAGGAATGAATTCTTCCAGAACACAGCCATATAGCCTGAAAACCCCACAAAAAATACAGATGCTGGCCATGAAAGCCTTCAACTTCACAATTCACTTGGGTTTGGGGGGTCAGAAAAAGGGTTATTCAGGAAGCTTGGAGGAATCAAGGGCCACAAAACAGCTGCACTTTGCCCACCCTTGAGTTTGGAGGTGAGGTATTTTTGGAATATCTCAGGCTAAGAGTCCTGAGAGACTCAGTCATTAGGCACACACTAGGATAAATTGGTGAAGATTTATGTTCCTGTGAAAAAATGAAGACAAACATGTCACAATGGACTTGGGGGTTTCTGGTTTTCACCTCCATAATCAAAGGAGATTGTAAGATTACTTAGTCTCATTTAAGAGGTTGCAAAATTTCATCCTGTTGTTCTAATTTGAATCTCCAGATCACTGAAGCTGAACCAATTGTCAGAAAACTATGGTGTGCAAACAGTAGTCAAGTGACAAAGTTAATGGCCCTGCAAGAGCAAAATAATAATAATGATAAATCACACTTAAAGGAGTCATAGAATTGTTTTTTTTTAATACAGTTAAATTGGTTGATATGTGATTTATGGACTGGATGAGGAAAAACAGACTCAAATTGAATCCAGATAAGAGAGGTACTCTCTGAAGGGTGCCTTAATCCAGGGATGGAGATATCTTAACTGGTCCTGGGTCACACTGCCCCTAAAGGACTGTGTTCGCAATTTGGGAGTGCTCCTGGACTTGTCGCTTCAGATGTCAAACCAGATAAATGTTACAGTCAGGAGTGAGTGTTATCAGCTCCGGCTGGCATGCCAACTGCGTCCTTTCCTGGAGCTGGGGGATCTGGAAACTGTGGTACATGCCCTGGTAACCTCATGACTTGACTTCTGTAATGCACTCTACATGGAGCTACCCTTGTGCCTAGTCCGAAACTTCAATTATTCCAAAACATGGTGGCCAGATTAGTCACCGAAAAAGCTAGAGGTGACCATATAACACTGATTCTGAAAACCCTTCACTGGCTACCCGTTGCAGTACAAGGTGTTGGTTATGACTTTTAAAGCCCTTCATGGCCTGGGTCCAGCTTACTTGCGGGATCACCTTCTTCCATATAATCCACCCCGCACACTTAGGTCCTCTGGGAAAAATTTACTGCAGTCAATAAAGACTAGGCTGGCTGCGGTTACCCAGAGGACGTTTTCATCTGCCACACCCAAACTATGGAATGGCCTGTTGGATGAGATCCAACATATTACCAATCCTGATGGCTTTAAAATGGCCGTCAAGACGATCTCTTGCAATGGGCTTTCCCTGAATAATTCACTCAGACACCCGTCAATATTGACCATCCTGCTGATTATCCCCAAATGCCTGTTCTCCTGCCCTGATTGTTTTAATGTTTTAAATGGTATCTTATTATTGTTATGTGGGACTTATTATTTGTTTGTATAAGAGAGGGAGGGGATAGTGGGATTTATTTTTATATTGTATGAATTTTATCATTGTTGTAAGCTGCCTTGATCGTTTTGGAGAGGAGGGTTAAAAATAAAATTTATTATTATTAATATTATTAATAATAATTTTTAAAATTAAATGGTTTAAAATATTTAATTGCATTATTAGCCAACTCATTCTGAGTACAAACTACATTCCGAATTAAAAGGTTTTCACCAAAATACTTAGAAAGACCATTATTGTCTCAGCAAAATGTTCTGTTTTTCACCTAGAAGAAGCTGGAATTTCATTAATAACTCATTCCCTTCCTTTCAGCCACTTCTAGGCAACAGATCTAACTGCTCTTTGAAGGAGATCTAAATGATAAATTGTTAACAGGCTGATCTTCCTGAGTTTTACTCTCCCCCTCAAGAGTACAATTTGTAGTCTTTCCATCCTTGGCAGCTGCTGAGAAAAAAACAGACAAATTTGGAATCCCTTACTTCAAAGTTCTCAAAAAAAGAACAGAATCATTATGACCATATCTGATCCAGGTAGCCTCTGGCCTTCTACTGCCTTCCATTCACCACCTTTGCTGCCACCTGTCTGTAGTTCCCCACTGCATTTTGTGTAAACTATAGCCTTGAGTCCCTATAATGGGAGAAAGGCAGGATATAATAAAACAAAATAGTAATAATAGCCTGTTCTCCAGAATCCTGACAGAGGGGGAAGAAATCTAATTTTTATAAAATTCTCAAAAGTATGCAGATATACACTGTTGTTGTGCATCTTCAATTTGTTTTCCAATTTCAGGCAATCCTAAACTGACCATATCTCAGAAAGTTTTTTGGGCAAGATTTGTTCAGAGAGTGTTTGCCTTTGCCTTCCTCTGAGGCTGAGAGAGTGTGACTTGCCCAAGGTCACTCAGTGAGATTATATGGATTATATGAGGAGGAATTCAAATCCTGGCCTCCAGAGTCATAGCCCAACACTCAAACTGCTATACCACGTTGGCTCTCACAGATATACATAAACATATATATTCATGCACAATTTATTTAATCCATCATTATCAATTAGCTGGGTGCACAGCTTCAATATTTTATTTCTAAAGCCTAAGTTAAATCTTTTAATAATGCCTGCACTTTCTATTCATTCAAAAGCAGAGGAAAGGACAGGATTGCTTAAAGCCACAGTGTTGCTATTCACTTGGCTATGAGTTATTGTATAAAACTATGAACAAAGCCAGACAAATACAAAAAAGAACTATAAGACCTTTTGCTTGCAAAAGCATAAAACAGAACTGACTTGTTTTGGCACCTCTGAATGCTGTTCGGAAGGCTTTGCTGTCAGGCTCCTAACAGAATGAATCTTGCTGTGTTTCCTGAAGAGAGGAGGAAAAAGCACATACATTTTACAAAAAGTAAAAGTTATATAAACTTTATATGCTTTGTGAAAGTTATATAAGCTTTCATAAAAAGGAAAAGGACAGAAAGCTACAGAACATATCTGGTGACTCCAAAGGACGACTCAGAACACAAATCTATTGCTAGAGTCATTATGTAGTTCAACGAAAACAACAAACTTGCCCTGTCCTAGATGAGTTTGGCAAGAGATTTGGCAAGAGCACACTAGAATCCAGCTTTCCATTGTTAAGACACTTTGTGTACACTCATCATTGTGCCAATTAGTGGGATGAATTTGCCTTTCACTGTTTATTTTTAAAGTAAGGACAAATTATAATTAACTTAGTAATATCTCTCCAAGCAGGGTTTAAAAATTAAAAAGTGTGCACATGTAGATGTGAGGAGTGGGGGAGAAGATAACTGCTCATTGACAAGTGTTATTTCAACTCTCTTTCCATACACCATAATTCTGTTCTAGCATATAAAGACTGACTTACCTCAGCAAGTACTGAACATGTTAAATAGACCTCCTTACCTCTAGTCATTTACACTTACAGTACAATGGCTATACGTGAATAGACCCTTCTGCAGACATTCATACATGAACATCTGGTGTGTGTGTGTATGTGCGTGTCAATATAATAGACATGACATTAAGGGACTGGGCTATGGGAGCATGTCCTGACTTCCTACTTGGGCACAGAGATAAGTCTGTTTCTTTGATTCCAAATAAGGCTCCTATCTGTTGCATTTTCATGATCACAGGAACAGCAATCCGAATAGGTTTCTGGGGATGTGGACAGGGCTAGGGCAGGCCATGGCATAAGTCAGAGGTAGATTTCTTTAAGGTACTTCTGGTGGACATCAGCAAGAAGCTAGGTTATTACTATTTGGTTAACAGTGAATTATTGACATACAGAAACAGAAAGAACACAGGACAAAATAATTAATTGGTAAGTAAATAAAATGTTCCCAGAATTTTTTTAAAATGACCTCAAAAGCATCTTGTTGTACAAGTGGAAGAGTAAGAAACAATATTGAGTGGGAAGAGAGAAATATAAAACAAAGCATTTTCTTTTGTGCACCTTGTTTCTTTCCTCTTAGACTATGGAAAACAATATGTAGAGAGATCTTGTAGCACATTTGAGACTAACTGAAAAAAAGATGTTGACAACTTGCATCTGAGGTAGTGGACTATGCATCTGAGGAAGTCTACAAAGGCCTATGCTGCCAACTTCTTTCTGTCAGTTAGTCTCAAAGGTGCTACAAGATCTCTCAACATACTGATTCTACAGACTAACATGGCTATACCTTTGAATTCTATTCCTATGGAAACCAAGTTTAGCACCTACTTCCCTGCAGCTTTCACTTGGCTGAGGGAACGGAGTAAGTATACTTATGACCTAAGAAAACTCTTAAAATCAAATGAACAGAATATTATAATTTCTCTCTAACCTTTCAAACTGCACTTTCTTGTGTCCTCCTTCTTTAACATAGTCAAGAACCTGCTTTTGAGTTCGGCCACTGGGAAGAAAGAAAAACAAACAAGCAAACCAAAGAGTTAAAATTACCAAACCAGAAAAGTGCATTCTTCTATTAGTCTGCATTCTTAGTATAGACACTTCGGATACTAAGATGACTGTTGGCTACTGGAGATAATGTGCATCTTACAGTCATTATCAGGATTCCCATGAAGATGCTCCCTCGATGAAACCAAGGCATTCTGTCAATTTCTGATGCCTAGGAGTAGTCATGAGAGACAGGGATGGTGATTGCTTACTCTGAGAGGGTGAGGGACTGGAAAGAATGTTTTGGCTGCATCTTCTTTGTAACTATGACATATGCTCTGACATTCAGGTTTCTTCTCCTCTTGCCAATCATTTCTTTTGCACACCACAACACTCAATCTGCACCATTATGAGCAGTGTAAAAGCAATGTACATAAAAAGTACCAGACTGATTTGGTTTATTTCCATTACATTGATTCATAACTGTGCACAAAAGTTTATATTACAGAGAAAAGTGGTTTTATGCTCTTCAAGAGCTTCAGCTATTTACTGTGCTGTAGTAAGCATTCACAACGGGGAGTCTGTCAAACTGACTGCTGCCCTCTGGCCATGTGGCTCTCTAGGGGCTCAGTAAGCCATTTTGTTTCCATTCTGCCTGAAGCTGCTAAAACAGGATGACTGTCGAAATACACGAATGGCAAGTAGCATTCAACATGGCATGCTATACACTCCAGTTTTACAAATGTATGTAGTATTTCACCACTGCACATGTTATCTTTTAGAGCTTTCATAACTACATAGGTTGCCCTCAAGCTCAGACAAACCAAGAATTAAATATGGTCCAAATTTTAACACATGTGTATAATCTGAAACAGTGAGCCTAAAAGTTGGTAATTAGGACGCCTATCTAGCCACTCTTAGAAACAGAAAGATTGGAGTTAATTATAACTAATTAATTATAAATATACACTCATCCCTCCACATTTGCAGCTTTGACTTTTGAGGATGTGATTATTCATGGATTTTATTAGTATGTTCTCTCTAGGAATATCTAGGTCCTCCAGCACAATTTTATAGTCAGCTGCCTTGCCAAGTCAAGTTGAAGGACCTATAGAGATTCTTAGAGAGAACACTCCACTAGGCATTTGCAGCTCCTCTACCCAATTCTGTGGTCAATGTCTGGCAGATGCTGACCACAGAGTTGTACTGGACTACCTAGAGATTACTAGAGAGGTATTCTCTCAGGTAAAAACATAGTTTTTGTTATTTGCGGTTTTCCCACATTCACGAGGGCCCTGTGCCCCTAACCTCAGTGAAGGTGGAGAGACAACTGTAATTATATTTTAATCATGTAAGCTGCTTTGAAGTAAAATATATTATGTTTAAATATAATATTCAATATAATATTCAACTCCAAGTGGATTCTTTTTTAAAAGAGGATATTTGAACACAAGGGCAAAATTAGTTATCCTCTCCATGGAAAAAGCCATGGTGATATCCATACAAGCCTGTTGGTGTATTGCTCCTGTTTTTTTAGGGCTTTTGTCAGTTGTTTAATGCACAGAGGAGTTTGCCTCCACTAATTCCTATGGAATCACTGTTAGCCAGAGTGCATTTTTCTGAATTTTGGTGTGTGTGGTATTCCACATGACCCCAGATGGACCCTGCCATGCAGTCCGCCATAATCCCCAAAGCGGCGGGGCATGTACGCACTACACCCAGATGAGGTCAGCCTAATGGAACCTTTTGGGAACAATACCCCTAGGAGTAGCCAAGCAGATAGTTTGAGAGTTGCTGATTATCACCTCTAATAATCAGAGGAATGGGCAATGTTTGTCTAGATGTCTCACCTGATGAGCCAACTAATGACTTAACTCTTTTCTCATTTCCCTTGACTATTGCCCAGACCAGATTACCTCACCCCATACAGTCTAACATCTTTGCCCTGTGGCTGGTTTTAGCCCTTGAAAACCCCTGGAAATCTTCCCTCAGTGTGCTAGTTTGGAGTTCATGGGGACACTGCGTCATTGTGATCTCTAGCCTAGCTCCGGCACTTCAGTTCAATCAATGCTCTCGGAATGGCTGTCTTACTCTCCTTCACCCAATTGGATTCCGAAAGCAAGCTTCATCTATAGTAAGTATCATCTGTAGTTCTGCCTCGAACCTGTTCCAAGCTACCCTTGATTTCCTGAGCCTTGAATGAATGAGTGTGTGATAGTGAATTGCTATGTGATTTTCCCTTTTAAATAAAAAATATACTTTAACTGGAGAATTGTGCCTCTGCATCATTTCTTAGATCCACCGGCCCCTCAGTATACAGAAGGGAGATGATTTTGTAGGGTACTTGTAGTTGACCCCCTCTCAATTTGAGCTAAGTAATAATCCCCCTACATAGATTTTGGCTCCATCACCTTCATGATAAGTAAAAAATAATTAAGTAATTTTAAGAGTGCTGCTTGTGCAGATTGGTTCAGTTCAGAAAATTTCATGGGAAGGGGGATATCTTCTGGCTGCTACTATCCAATGCCATATGTAGGTGATTTACAACTCTCTTCATTGCATTATTCAGTGGCTGAGAGTGTTCTACCCTATTAAGTTACAGGTACTGGATGTCATTGAGTCTCTGTCACATTAAAATTCTGAGCAAGGTTTGGCTTTAAAGCATGGTTGATTATTCCAAAAAGAGCTTTTTAAAAATATACCAATCAAGGTTTTCTATGTATACATCACAAAAAAGACATGTATCACCCATAAGTGTTCAAAACGTGTAAGATATGGAAGACATCTGCACTGTGCGAAATGGCCCTCAAAAAGTTAGTTGTATCTTTTTGATAAATAAGCTAAGAGAATGATAAATAAATAAAATAAGAAAAGATAAAACATTTTTGTGTTATTCAAGTGTTTCTTGCTTTTCAATGGGATTATTTTGCTTCTTCTGCACTAAATACAATGCAGTAGAATCAGTCAATTGATAAAATCCATTTCCAATGTCTCCTAGGAAGCTGCTTCCCTAAATACCGAATGAAAGTACTAGTAAAATCTCCAATAAAGATAATTCAATCTCTGCAGACAAGAGATGTCATTGAAGAAAGCAGTACGAAATGTATTCAAAAAGCCATGTTAGTCTGAAATCCAGTAGCACCTTTCATACTAACAAAAAAGGAAATTTCTAGAATAAACTTTAATGGATTATGGTCTACTCCATCAATTGCATGAAGTATCCATGAAAGCTTCTTCTTCCCAACTGGTCTCAAAAGTGCTACTAGGTTCCCTTATGTCTTTTTAGTTCCATGTATGGTACTGTGATAGAAAGATTTTAGTTTTCAAAATCTTTTTTTAAAGGTAATGGAAGCATTGTTAGTGTCAATAATCTCTTCGTCATCTCTTCACAAGAATATCCCAGTACTCTCTTAAAGACAAGGTAAATATATAGGCTAAAATAATTTGCCGACAAGGCCCTTAGTTAAAATGTATGATCAGTGGTCACCTTGCCTGAGTAATAAGAGCTGTCCTAAACAGCTGTCCATTTGGCAGTGGCTCAGGAGGAATCTTCTGCAGGCTTGCTTAGCCTTTTGTTCTCATGCCTTGGGGTAGGACAATTTAGTCCCCTAGAATCACACTATTGCCAGAATTCACATAGAAGTAGACCTAAAATGTAGGCATTTTTCATTATTCTCACCTGAAGAGTTGTAAGCATTATCCTCTCCCCAATTTTTAGCTGCTAGCAGAACATAAACTTTTAAAAAATAAATTGAAAATGCCTGGGACAACAACTGTCTGAACAAATGTATTTATTTATTGCCAATTTGAGAGATATTTAGATTATCAGCCATTGTAATGAGCCCTATTCTATCTTCAGAAAACCATGATGCTGAGAAGCAAAAGCAACAAGCTCTGTTTATCAGAAGCTGGGCTCCGTTCAGTGGACGAGGAGAGACACTTCAATTCTCACTGGTTTTAAGAAATATAAGAGTACACATGAAATCCTACCACTAACCCTATTTGCCAACCCTCAATATGTTTGAATTCTAATGGGATCAGAAAACAACAACAACAACAACAACAACAACAACAACAACTCACTCAGGGACAGGTTTTGGTCCCCACCCCCGTCAATGCAGGAGTGTTTACAGGAGAGGTAAGGGAGTGGGAGCTTCTCCATAGAAAATATATTGATCAGAAGCCCTCTCTTATCAAAGCAAAATAGAATTCTGTGTTCCAGAAATACTTTCTTAGACTCAAAACAGTCTAGCAGTTGATCAAATTGTTCTTCACTTGTTAAAGATGCCCAAGGCAAACTTTTATTATGAGACTGAATAATTTCTGGGATATTCTGTGAAAAGTGTAGGGATCAGCAGAAATGGCTACCACAAATTACATGCTTGGGAAACTGCATCCTCAGCTATCCCAAATATAAGCATGAAAAGATCAGTATGCTGAGGAAACATCACATGCAAGGCAAGTTGTAGATACAGGCAGGACTGAGGAAACCAATATAGGGAATGAGCCACAGAGCTGAGACAGCAGAATAAACTCAAGAGAAGTGCCATTTTTAAAAAGTGTTTAATTTAAATTGGTATCTTACCTTTTATCTGGAACACAAGGTAATTTAAACACACACACCACACACATACCCATAAAAGTATAAAAAGTCATTCTTAAAACACACTATGCATAAAATACTGTCCTTAATAAATAGAATAGATTTAAATCCCAACCAAATTTCACTTCCCATCACTCAAAGTGGAAGCCAATTTGGATCCCATCTCAGGAGAAAGGTAGAGTATAAATTCAATAAATAAATAAATACACTCAGATTTGTATGCATGTAAATTTTAAAGTAAGATTACAGCTCTTGATGTAACCACATTGTTACATAAAATTAAGAGAAAGCCTCTCTTTGTTTTTTTAAACAACAATAACAACAATCTTTATAATCAATTTGAAAATGATACATCTATTGAATAAATGTTATTACTGGGAAAAAAATACTCTCACATTTTCAATACATATTATTTTACCTTTTCAAATGAAACAGATTTCGTTTCAGATTTTTCTGACAATGAGCAATGCTTTACTTCCTATTCTAACACCAGTAAAGCTGACTCTCTGACCCAATAAATTATAATATACCCTATCATGCCACAAGATATTGCATCCACAAGAAGGAACTTCATTTGAGATACTGATTAAGTGGCCATTCAGTAGTTTATATTCTATAGCCCAACTTCTCTTTATATATGTAAAGTCGAAGGCTTTCATGGCCGGCATCCATAGTTTTTTGTGAATTTTTCGGGCTATGTAGCCATGTTCTAGCAGAGTTTCTTTCTGACGTTTCGCCAGCATCTGTGGCTGGCATCTTCAGAAACATCAGATGCTGACATTTCACCAGCATCTGTGGCTGGCATCTTTATATAGCTCTTGCCCTACTTTTTAAACAACATCATGATGTTACCTTCCTTGGTTTTCATTCTGATTGTCACTCTTACCTGCTGCCAAAAGTATGGGGTGAAAACTGGAAATGTAGCTATTATTGTATTTCTAAGGTACTAAAACTGATGATTTCCTTGACCAGTATTTGCTTATGACTGCATTCTTTGAAACTGGACCTCAGACACCATAGAACGGGTAGGGTTTCTTACCTGACCTCATATAATTTCCTGTCTACTGCATTTCTAACTGGAGACAATCCCATAAAGATATTTTAGAACTAATTCTAAAGACTTTCAGAAACATCTGAGGCGTTCTGACAAGACGAAATTAACAAAGCAAATAGAACAGCTGTGGGCAGCCATGTAGAGACTGGGGGCCACTATACATCATTCTTCCCACCACAAAGCACCACTGGTCATTCCAGGGAAACTAATATGGACCCAAAAAAAAAAAAAAAAAAAAAAACAAGGTGCAGGAGGGTTTCAGCACCACCTTGTTTCATTTTAGAGTGCTTGTCACTTATAGGTGAAAAATTGTATGAGGATTGTCTGGGTCCACCCGAGGGACCCTTGTAGGTAACCTAATTTCCCCAACTCTGAAACAGGGAAGTAGGAAAGATAATGTGCCATATCTTAATGTCAATTTCAGCTACTATCTCAATTCCAAAATCTCTTAGATGCTGTCATTATTTTGCACTTCGCAAATTAGCAAACTTTAAACAAAATCCATTATGAGAATGTGACGTAATACATAGTTATGTGCGTGCATGTGCCCTTACTTAGTAACACAGAACCCATGATAGCACTTCTTAAACACAAAGGTTGGGTGAAGGGGATATTAGATGTACACCAAATCATGTTTACCCTGCAACTAACCAGTAATTGTTGAAACAAGAGCAATTTGGCAGTTCCTTTAGGTATCCGAATAAGGTGAGTTGGCCTAGCCCTTGCATAAATTCTTACAGTGAAGTAAACTGTAACTTACCTGAACCTAAAAGACGAACCTCTAGTAAACAGAACAGGTTTAGGCTTTGGTTTGGGTTCCTCAAATAGTCTGAAGAAGGCATGGTGTTCAACACAGATCTTCCAAAAGGCCTTGCAAAAATCTCGATTGGCCATCAAGAATTCTAGGGTGTCCTGGAAGTTACTCTGAAAAAGAAAAGATGTACGGCTAAACACTGGAATTATGAAGGAAAATGCAGATTGCACACAAATGTAGCGTTAAAATGGACACCTCTTTCTAAGCTTTCTAGCCTATCCAAATTCTCTTGTGGGCACAACTTTCTTGAACAAAATAGTCTAATGGACTATCCATTAGAAAACTCCACTGCATTGATTACAAATAAGCAATGAAGCTCAAACACATGTCTTTTATAATTATTTGTTCTAAGAATAAAACAGCCTTTGAATCTACTCTGTACTTCAGTCTTTTTTTCTGGACTGTGGGACATCCAGGAATAAAAAGAAGGATCCTACTAGAAGGCTGAATTGCTCACATGTTGGACAGTAACTTTCATGACACATTATTATAATGGGAATATCTCATGAAGCCCTTCAACTTTATCACTATGGCTATCGCTGTTTTCTAAAGTAGTGCTTAATCATTTCTGTTACTGACCTATTTTATCTTCCCCAAACACTCTAAGTGGGTTTGATGTCAACCTCCAGACATTTGTTTTCTAGATTGCTACAGGAGAAGTGACAGGCAATATTTTAGAAGGGTAAGAACTTTATAAGTTATGAAGGATGACTGGAAATATCTGCTCATGTATCAATCCTTCATATTAAAAACTAAGACAAGGGAGGAACACATGGCTCTCTAGATACTACTGAATTGTGATTCCCACCATAGTGATGAAGAATAGGGTTGCTAGGTTCCCTTATTCTATGAGGTTTCAGGTCTGGAAAGCTGGTCCTTTATTGGACTGCCAAGTGTCCTTTACAACAAGTGATATCCGTTATTTGAAAGTTGGAAAGCTTTTTCTTTAATATAGACTAAACAAGATGTTGAACATCCTGTAGTTTGGGGTGTAGACCTTCACAAAGGCAGAAATGTGTGCATTGTATAATTTATAAATATGGACAATATATACATTTTACAGAGAAACACATGACTAAGTTAACTGAAATCAATACTTTTATTTGGTATTTAGGCAGAACACAAACTTCTTGATAGCTTCTTCCTGACTGTCATCCCTATATGTCATGAATTCTGACTGTCCCTTATTGCTATTTTGAAAGAATGACAACACTAATGAGGAATAATGGGAGTTAAAGATAACTGGTGTCTGGAGGACTACATATTTCTCAAATGTGTATCTTTGTATAAAGATACAAAAATGTAAGTCTAGTTCCTAATAAAGCAATGAAACTATTTCTGGGCTATACCATTTTGGACTACAGGTGGGTGTTCATATGACTGAAATATTTCCTCCACAGAAAACAGCAGAAGTTAGCATTTTAATCTAGCCTTTTCCCTGATATCTAGTTTTATTATGCAGAGATATTTTAAAAGGGGCAATATCCCATTATGACCCTACCTGTAATTTGAAATGGTATTGCCCAAGTATAGATTTAGCAGTTCAGTGAGAGCTAGGCCTAAGACAAGTCCTATTCAGACATTCAGGACAGGGTGGTGGTGACGGTGACTACATTATTGTTGTTGTTGATGCTATTTTCCCAGTGCTAGGATTCAAGACGGCTGACTAAATTAAAACAGATGTAATTAAAGTTGGCATTTTTTATTTCAACACCACCTAAGGTTTTCCTGATACAAAAGCATGGAGGCTTCTTGGGAAGTCTGCCTAACAAAGGGGCCTGTGGCCTCAAGAGGACAGAGACATATTATATTGCAAAAGAAGTGTCTTTGTTGTGATGCAAATGGATGTTAAGTTTCCTGGACTTTGGAAATCTCTCAGTGGCCACATGGCCAGAAGGAGGAGGTGCCAGCCTGCAATATATGTCCCTCCATACCATTTTAACTGAGACACACAGAAATATGCAGGCCTGTGAGTAACATCTTCAATTTTTTCCCCTCCTGTTTGGCTTGTAACACCTTGCCTGATGAAGAAGTCAGTGAAGCTTCGAAATCTTGCAACATGTATATTGTGCATTTTGGTTGGCCAATAAAGGTATCACTGTTTGGTGGATTTTTGATTGGATTTGCTAAACAGCCAACATGGCTACCCATGCATGCAATTAAAATATATCATCAATAAAACTGGAAAAAGTTATTATATCATCAAGTTATCAATAAAATGAAATATAATTTAAAAGCACATACAGGACAAAATTGAAGATGTGAGCAGAAAGGGAGTAAGGTCCAAATTTATTGTATTTACCACTGTATTTTCTTAATGTGGACAAAGAGATATTTTGAAAAAAAAAAAAAGGTTCTACTAAGGCTAGACACTCTTCAACAATCAGGAAACCTTAATATTAAGAGTTTCTTATCATGTGGAAAGGCTAGGCATGTAGGTTTTCCTTTTCAGAAGGCTGTATCATCCTCATCAAAAAATTGTGTCTCAATATCTCAAGACACGCTCTTGGAAGAAAAAAAACCCAGCCAAACCAAATGAGTTTATTGTAATTTGGGGTCTGGAGTTGAAAATTTGTTATTTTTAATGCTTTGTTTGTGCATTAAAAATATTTTTGCACAAGATATAGCTGCTTAGAAAGCAATGTATTTTGCACGAAATACAATTTTCTGTGCAGAAGATTTGTTTTCTACAAAAATATGTTTTTTCCACAAAACATTTCCACACAAAAATTCTTTTTTGTCTGCAAATGAAGTTCTCTATCCCAAATAAAAAAACTCACTGAAAAAACGTGCAAATCCCATAATATGCTCACCCAGTAGAGAGAAAACTTTTGAAATTATTAATTCTTATGTGTAAGAACAAAATATACAAAGATTTACATTCCTAATTGCTCTCCAGATGTAGAAATAAATAATGAACCAATTGGGACTAGCATATTCCCTCTGTTCTATCTTTTTGATTATTTAAATAGTGCTACAGAATATCTGCAATCTACATTGCATATACTCTAACATTTTACATATGAAAACCAGAACATGTTGGGACAAGCAACATCATGGTGTGTTTAAAACAGCAACAGTTATTAATGAGGAAGAACACACAAGCTAGGAAAGGCTGCATTAATTTGCATTTGCCTAAACCTACAGGGAAAGACAAGATTCTAATGCCACTTCTGTTCTTCATCCCGCTAAACTAAGGGGCTGTACAGATGGGTGGCAAGACACTGCCCCTTTTCACCTCAGATTGGGGCCTCGGCAACCACATGCCACGGCCTCTGCAGGGAGAAAAAAGAAGCTGCAAAAGGTGGCTTTGTTTTTGCATATTGGAAGGGGCACCATAGGCATGCTATGATTATGCCTGTACCACGCTGCGCCATTTGGGCGCTGCACTGGAGTTGCGCCATGATGCTGTGTGCTGTCTAGAAAGGCGTGCGGAATCATGGTGTCGTGGGGTGGAGTCACAGTGCCCAGCGTGCGGACGCTGAGCTTTGGCTCCACTCAGACACTGGTACAAAGTGCTGGTCTGTATCCCCCCCCCCCCGAGTGCTAACAAACTCTGAAGCAAGTGAAGTAAGCTGAGGACAAAGGGGAAAAGAGGAAGGAGGATAGAGAAACATAGGCATTTTAAATGCAGGTGTAAATCTGCCAGATCAGAACAGGTGGAGGTATACAATTGGTGAGAGGCACTTATTCTGTAGACAGAGCATGGTGGGGGTGGGAGGGAGGATTTGCCCTGGGATTAAGGAGGTGAAATTAAGAAACAGTGATTTGCCAAAGACAACTGCGGTCAGTTTTTATAGCTGAGTAAGAATTTAAAAGCTGGAACTTTTAAAGTTGGGACATACAAGCCCAGTAGTATGACATTTCACAACATCTTTTCTGAAGTGGATTTGAAATATGAGCTCACCTCACCTTCCTGTTTCTGCTTCCCACCCTTTCCCTCATTGACACTTTCATCAGGTTCACTCCGTGAACATCTTCAAACCTTTCCCTTCAGTCATTCCTCTCCTGGACGAGAAATGTGTTACCCACTGGGAAACGTTTTGTAAAAGATACGAGTGGTGACAGATTTAGAAGAAGAATTGGAAGGAGGCTGATATTAAAGGAATGACTAAAATAATCCTCAAACAGAGGCAGTAAGGAGTATGGATGTAAACCTTTCTTTATTTTGTCCTTACAGAGGAAAATTAATAATTTCAAATAGTTTGAATAGAAGGCTGTGGGAAAAGGCAAGAGTTTTTGTGCATTCTTTATTGATTTTTCACACTTTAGGACATTTTCCAAATAAGCAAAAAACATATGTAAAAAAATCTATTCTCTGTGTAAGGTTTTTTAAAAAAAATAAAAACCATAACTACAAGTTTTATGCAAATAGATTTTCTTTAAGAAAGTTCTGATTTATGATATATCATGACTGTTGGCCATTAGGATATTTTGAATGTATTAAGATGCCCTTTCTTGTCAAGGATGAGAAGAAAGGCGATTTTAAAATTCTGTAGAATATCTGAACAGTCAAGTGTTTTTCTATGGACCAGAGCCACTTTAAATTGCCCTTTGCCATTCAATGAACTTACGTTTACATCTGGCCGCAGCTTAATAAGAAAACGTTTCCTCTTAAAGCTCAGTTTTCGAACTTTAGCCCAGTTGAAGGCATTGATCTTGGTGTGACCCTAAGGGGGATAAATCACAATAATAAGGGGGAAATGATTTCACTGAACAGCTACTCATTTGTAAAATTCATTTGTAAAAAGAACATCACTTTCATCCAGTCTGTTAATAGTACACTTATATGTCTGTTTAGTTGAACAAAACAAAGAAGACATAACCACATTATGTGCCACAATCAAGGAAACTTTGGCCTGTTATAGACAGCCAAAATAAAGCTGCTTCAAGTCACAGTGGAGGTATGGTGTTTCAATGATGCATGCGTCCTAAGAGTCCAGAAGCCACACAAAAGCCACACTCCAGTCCTTAGGGCTGGAGCGTGGCTTTGATGCGAGTTCTGAACTCTTAGGACGCATGCATCGTTGAAACACCATACCTCCACTTTGACTCGAAGCAGCTTTATTTTGGCTGTCTGTAACAGGCCTTTGATTCTAATTAAATATTCCTACTTTTTGCTCAACTAGTCAATAATAAAGCAATTATCCATGCCAACCTACCCCTACACAGGCTTTTTAAAAAATGGTTCCAGGCTTTTTTTTTAAAAAAAAAAATGTAATATGACATGGGACTGAAAACTCATATTAATCCCCCCACGCACTCATCCTCTGTGTAGACATGATTGTTTTTCCCCTTTAGGAGTATACAATTTCCCAGTGTAGATTTGCTGCCCATCATGTGGAAATCCTGATGCAATTTTTCCAACTGCCTACACTGCTCCCACAAAGTCCTACGTGGTGAACTTGCAAATGGATTCGATCCAGATTGTCCTGTGTTTCTCAACTTATGTGCCCAACTCAAGCAAGAAGTGATATATATTATACCTGTGTAAGAAGGCATGTCAGTTTAATGGTAGTGTTCTAGCAGTCTGTATGTCCTAAGACAGAAGATATGAGCCAATTTCTATTATGTGTGATTTGGGCTACATCTGCACTGCAGAATTAATGCAGTTTGACACTGCTTTACTTGCTATGGCTCCATCATATAGAATCCTGGGATTTGTAGTTGATTGTGGTACCCAGAGCTCTATGACAGAGAATGCTAACTATTTCACAAAACTATAAATCCCACCATTTCATAGCATGCAGCCATGCCAGCTGAAGTGGTTTCAAACTGCATTATTTCTACAGTGCAGAAAAGGCATCAGATTAATTTTTAATTTTTTTAATTTTTATTTATTTCAAGGATTTATATCCCAACTTTCTCCCACAATGGGATTTAAGGCATTTAAGAAAAGAGCTAATGACACACCTGAAACACCAGAATGCCTGTATGGGCAACTGCCAAATTGATCTTAGTTCCTTCTCTGTCCTTGGCTGGATGCAAGCGGATTCCATACATTTCCAAACGACGGGCAATCTCAAGTAGCTGGAAATCTGATTCTGCTGGTGTTTGTCCACTGAAAGAATGACAACTGATTTCACATGGGATGAAGCACACTTAAAGTACCATGAGGAATTAATGTATATACTTATGTATAAGCATAGACATTTTAGTTAAAAAATTGAGCCAAAAACCTGGGTTGAATTATCCATGGGTCAATGTAATTACTGTATTTTAACTCTTATCAGAAAGGGGGCCATCTCCCTTCTCTGAGTAGAGTGGCAAAAGGCAAGGGCTTGCTCTGTCTTGGGAACACTTAAAAGAAGGACCAACCCCCTTTACTCTCCGCTGTGGTGCTGCTTCTGAGGTTTTTGACTAGATCAGAAAATGGCAGTGGTGGCAGCTCTTTGGTACTTCCCCTCAAAGGAATGTTGAGAAGAATCAGGCTTTAAAGGATTTGGATAAGACAAGTATGTATGTAAGCTGCTCTGGGTTAAAATCAGGCAAAGTTATCACATTAAAGTGATATGAGCACTGGCTATATAGTCTATAATCACTGCTAACATTGGCCTGTTACAGACTGCCAAAATAAAGCTGCTTTGGGTCTCTTTGGAGGTATGCTGTTTAAATGATGCATGGGTCCTAAGAATCTGAAAGCTGCACCAAAGCTGCACTCCAGTGCTTAGGAGTGGAGTGTGGCTTTGGTGCAACCTCCGGACTCTTAGGACCCATGCATCATTTAAATAGCATACCTCCAAAGAGACTCGAAGCAGCTTTATTTGGGCAGTCTGTAACAGGCCATTGTTTCCATTTTCTTTGCTTTGCCTTTTCATGCTTTTTGATATGTGTGGATTTTCTTAGTTCCCCCTGTGTCTGTTCGCCTCCCTGACACATTGCACACCCATGATCTACCATAGTTCCTTCCTCATCTATCCAGCCTTCAGGATGAGCCCAAACAATTATGCCTTCTGACATTTTTTAAGTTCTTTGACGCCATTTTCATCTGCTTCATCCTTTACTGGCCCCCAAACCTGCCCTTGATTTATACATGAGATCAACTTAGTTGAGTATATATAGTAGTTTTCAAAGCAGATGTTTTTTCCTATTCAAATTCACATACCTCGCAACTCAGTGCAAAACAGCCCCTAATAATAATAATAATAATAATAATAATAATAATAATAATATTGTTTGTATAAGCTGAAACAGTATGCATCTTTAAAAGTATGCATCTCTCAACATGCTTTGTGACATTCTACCACTGCAGTAGCTGTAATACCTGAAGGTAAGTGTTTACAAGCTAAGCATTCAAACAATGGATACAAAAGGAACTGGAAGTACAATTACCCCACAACTGGAAGCCAACTTAAGAAATATACTCTCTAATCAACAATGACAGAACTAGATTTTTAATTAGAAATTAACATTTTGTATGTCACGTACTGCAGAGTGAACCATGACAGAAATGAGTTCCCAATGGTTTATCATTTTTCATTTATTTATAAGTAGTTAAACTTGCATAGAGGCAGCTTGCCTTGAGGGACCCTAATCTCTATAGCTCCCTCCTTTCTGCCCTCGCTTCTCCATATCTTCAATCTCTCTCTCTCTACAGGCTCCTTCCCGTCAGACTTCAAACATGCTCTCATTTCCCCAATTCTGAAAAAACCTTCTCTTGACCCCTCCTCTTTGTCTAGCTATCGTCCGATTTCTCTTCTCCCCTTTCTTTATAAGGTTTTGGAACGGGTTGTTTATTCGCGCTGTCGAGTTTCTTGAAACCAACTCCATCCTTGATCCCTTTCAGTCTGGTTTCCGCCCAAGGCATTCCACAGAGACAGCTCTCACTAAGATCTCGAATGACCTTTTACAGGCCAAGGCTAATGGCCTCTACTCTGTTCTCATCCTTCTCGATTTGTCTGCAGCCTTTGACACTGTTGATCACTGTCTTCTAGTTGATATACTTTCTGACCTTGGGTTCTCAGACTCTGTTCTCGACTGGTTTAGATCTTACTTGTCTGGCAGATCTTTTGCAGTAGTTGCAGGGGGTCAGACTTCTTCTCCTGTTCCCTTATCTGTTGGAGTTCCCCAGGGCTCTGTTCTGGGTCCCCTTCTGTTTTCTCTCTACACACTGTCCTTAGGAAAACTCATCAGCTCATTTGGCTTTTCCTACCATCTGTATGCCGATGACACCCAGCTATGTCTTTCCGCCCCTGACCTTTCTCCAATGCTTCAACAGCAAGTCTCGTCCTGCCTCACAGCTGTCTCGCAGTGGATGCGCCATCGGCGTTTGAAGCTCAACATGTCCAAGACGGAGCTTCTTGTCTTTCCTCCTAAGCCCACCCTTCAACACTCCTTTTCTGTCTCTGTGGACAACATTTCTATTCAACCAGTCCATCAAGCCTGCAGTCTTGGTTTTATCTTTGTTTCTTCTCTGTCGTGTATCCCTCAGATCCAGACCACAGCCAAGGCTTGTAGATTCTTTTTGTACAATATTGCCAAAATCCGTCCATATCTCTCCGCCTCTACTGCCAAGATCCTGATCCATGCCCTAGTGATCTCCCGACTTGATTACTGTAACGTCCTCCTGGCTGGGCTTCCTCTTTTTCACCTCCGTCCTTTAATCTCTGTCCAGCATTCAGCTGCATGCATTATCACTTCCACCCACCGCTCTGACCACATCTCTCCTGTGTTGGCATCCTTTCACTGGTTCCCTCTCCCTTTCCGCATTCAGTATAAGCTCCTGCTGTCGACATTTAAAGCCCTCCATGGACTGGCCCCTCCTTACTTATCAGACCTTCTTTCTCCTCACCTTCCCACCAGGGCCCTCCGTTCTGGTAGTCAAGGTCTGCTGTCTCAGCCCAGGATTTCCTCTGCCCCATCCCGGATTCGCCCCTTTTCACTTGCTGCCCCTCACTCCTGGAACCTTCTTCCCCCACAAGCAAGAGCCATCACTTCTTTAACTAGCTTCAAAACGGAGCTGAAAACCATCCTGTTCAGAGAAGCCTTCCCAGGCATTGCATAATTGTCGCTTACCATCTGATGTTCTTTTAGTGCCTGTTTATCAAACCATTTCCTGTATTGCGATGTATTGTATATGTATTATCCTACTTGAGAGTATGTATTTTCCCTGGAAGAAGATTAACCATCCATTATGAAGCCAAGCCCTCCCTCCAGTCCATCTGCCTTGGTCCAGGCCTCAGAGGTAGAGAGGAACTGCTGGACCTCTTACCCTTTCCCTCCACCACTCCCTTCTCCTTCTGTGTCATGTCTTTTTAGATTGTAAGCCCGAGGGCAGGGAACCGTCTAACTAAAAAGATTGCATGTACAGCGCTGTGTAAATTTACAGTGCTTCATAAATAAAGGTTAATAATAATAATAATACAAAACAGGTAGATAAATGGAAAAAAGAAACAAAAGGAGAGGCACAAAGATTTAAAAAAAAAGAAATAAGAAAAAAAAGTTCTAACTTCCTTTTTTTCTTATTAGAGATCCAGCCATTGTGTTTTCAGGTCTCAGCCACTGTAATATTTTCTTCCCCTGTTTTTTCTTTCTACCAAAGCCATTTTTGGAAACCCATACTGGTATCTCTACAACTTTCCTTTTCAGTTCAGTTAGTAGGCCATACTCCCTCTTCTTTTCTACCTCATTTACAAAGGGGCCTTCTCCCCCATCCTCATCTCCTGTAACTTTATAATACAAAAAGGACATTTCCTTCTGGACAAAAACCCTGCTTTATATTCCATATAGTATACTGGCACTGAAATAGTAATACTTACATATGATTACGATGAAATTCCATGATTTTGTCTTCTAATGCTTCTTGCTGAGGTATATACTTATTTTTAGCTAAGTGTTCACGATCAATGGTTTCATCAAAGTCCCCAATCTCAGCTAGGGAGGGAGAAAAAGGTGTGCAGATTTAAACATGGGGGACTCATTGAAATTCTACTGAAATGTATAAAGTACCTTATTCCTATGCATATTTCTTACCAGCAATCTTTTCTGAGTTCAATTGGATGCACTTAGAGATTATCTGGATTCTTATTCTCAGAGGTGTGCTAAGACATAAAACTTCTGGAAGGTGCTAGTGAGAAGCAGGCAGCAACACACTGTATTCATGATCTGGACATTTCACAGGATCCAGAAAACAGAGGCTGGATACAAGGCTAGAATGACTGATGTTAACTAGTAAGGCTAATCTCATTCTTTGATTTTAATCAATCTGTGAAGTAGGTATAGGATCTCCCATCTTCTATCTTCATAATTATAGAGTTGGAAGAGTCATCCAATCCAACCCCCTGCCATGAAGGAACATGTAATCAAAGCACATCTGACAGGTGGACATCTGGCCTCTGTTTAAAAAAACCTCCAAAGAAAGAGACTTCACCGCATTCTGAGGCAGCATGTTTCACTTTTGAACAGCTCTTACAGTTATAAAGTTCTTCCTTAGGTTTATGTGGAATCTCTTTTCCTGTAGTCCATTTCTCCATGTCCTAGTCTCTAGAGCAGCAGAAAACAAGCTTGCTCCAGCCTCAATATGACATCCCTTCAAATATTTAAACATGTCTATATAAATATTTAAACATGGCTCTATTAGGAAGAGGAAGATGTGAAAATTGGAGGAAATAACATCAACAATCTCAGATATGCAGATGACACCATAATACTAGCATAAAATATCAGAGATATGGAAAGATTATTGAAGCGGGTCAAGACAGAAAGCGCAAAAGCTTCTGGTGCAAACTACCTGGACAACATCTGATGGGCTCAGCACTAGACCCAAGATATACCCACTTAAAACACTTTTAAAAAATCACCTTTTGCTTTGGATCTTCCCAGAAGATCGAGAGCCTTCCAATGTGATGCCGGGCAGTTATTTATAGTGCACCTCACTGTGTTGCCCAGCATTTAATCAACTTAATTTCTGGCTTGGTAGACATTCATATTTTACAAAAATAGAGCAAATGATAACAGACATTTGCTATGGATGAATAGAGAGATAGATTTATAGGTGATTTGATAATGTTGGTACATCACTCTATTTTACATATTTTTCTAACTACTGTATATTGTTAATTTTGTTGGATTGGGTATGACGGTTTGTTATGAATGTTTAAAAAATGGGTATGATGGAGCATATCATTCTTGTCGATGGTGGCTCATGAAGAAAGCTGAGAAGCACCTCCCTCACCGATCTGAGCTCCTCACGTCCCTCTGTGTACCACTGGTTGATAACAATTTTCTGTCAGGATATCACATACTGATGTTATAGCTTCTTTATGTCAGTAATGACATGTCCTACCAATTCTGAGGCTGCCCTTTTTGATGACTGAGAAAAGCTGGCTATATCCCTTGACTCAGGGCAGGATCTGACAAAATGTAAATGAGTTCTGCCAGGAAGAGATAGGATCTTGGAAGTTCACAACACTACAGCATCCAAACAATATAGTTATTTAACTGTCCTGCATTTATCTGGGAAAAGAATCTCATACCGCTCACCATCATTTCATCATATTTTATCAGGACTTGGGAAAGTTATTTTTAGACTACAGCTCTGCAGAATTCTTACTCAGTCATGCTTCTAGCGGATTCTGAAGATAATAAAAAAGTAACTTTTCAAAACTGTGGTGCTTAGGATCAGATTTGGAGATTATGTGATTGGAGATATCCAGTTTTAAATCTTGTATCCTAAGTTCTTTAGTATTTAACTAACATACTTTAAATTTTAGTGAAAACTAAAAAGCTACTATACATATAACATCACTCAAGAGCAAGAAACACGGGAAATTTCTATTTCCCCCCCAATTTCCCAATAAGATTTTCTTTGTTTATTCCCTGGCAAGTAACATAGTGATAGATTCTTTGTTACAGTTTACCTAAAACCTTGTAAAGGTGATCTTTCTAAACCACTGACCAGACTAGATTTTAAACTGCCTGGGCACCTTTTTCATGTCAATGTCAAAAATATAGGAAATCTTTGAACTGCAGCACAACCAAAGTTTCTGACATACTTTGCAAGCTTTGAATAGTACTTAACAGCATGATGCACAGTAGGAGAGTCCTGAAACTGAGATCAAAATGATCCCAAAACTTTTTTTATTGAGTCACAAAGACTATTTTAACCTCTTAAAAATGTACATAACTTTTGCCTATTAGAAAAATAGATAAATTTCATATTTCACCCTCTATGTTCCTTTTTCATAAGAAATGGAAATTATATATAACTGTGCAAGAGAGGCTTTTTTTATTGAGGTGTATGTTTTTTTTAAACTTTTGTATGTTTTAAAATAATTTTATATTGTTTTAATTGTGATTATTTTAATATTTTTAAAAATTGCATGGATAGATTTTAATTGATTTTTCTGTACACCATCTTGGGGCCCACTCCAGGAGAAAGGCTGCATACTAAATAAATAAACAACACTTTGTGAGACCAATGTAACTCATATGACTTTATGTACATATTTCCCCTTTCAGATTTCAAAAGATTGTTAGAACAAACATATGCATTTTTCACTACATTTAGAGGGTGAGAGTGAAACACACACACACACACATACAGACACACAGACCCACACACACACAGACCCACACAAGTTCAAATCCAGAGGTGTAGCTGGGGGAAAGGGAAACAAGATGAGGGCATTACCCCCAAATAAGAATTCTACTCTCACAAACAAAATTGCCTTTAGTCCAGATTTCTAGTATAGTGCATAATATGCGCCAGAAGGAGTAACTGCATATGTGCCCATGGCACACATGCGCCACCATGCCACCGTGAGCATGAGCCTCATTACTTCTAATGGGGCTCAAGCATATGCAGAATTTCTTTTACGTGGGCGGGGGTCTGGAATGGATCCCTTGCATAAAAAAAAAGGGACCACTGTATTGCAGAAAGTGAGAACTATTCACATCTAGAACTCATATCTGCTATGCTTGCTTTCCTTTGGTACCTTTGAAGGCCTTTTTTCTTTGGAAATATACCTAAAGCATATTTCTAAATGGTCAGCTATAGTTCTAGATAATGGTAGAGGTCTGAGGTATAATTCTATCTTGGGTGGATAAGGCCCACATTTTGCCCCCACTCCTGTAACCTTGCCCTTGTTCACAGCTCATCATAGTTGAAGAATATGTAGAAAATGGAATAATGATGACTTAACACAGAAATCTTACAGTCCCTCCCACCCAGTCACTACTGGGATACATGGGACATTAGTTGTTAATGAAGGGTAAACCAAGCATAAGAATACACGTGAACTGTCTCTTTTGAAAAAAAGCCACTTGTTGATAACACATACAATTAAAGCAATCTAGATGTGATTGAACTCTAATAGAAAAGAGAAGTTTCATGATACTTGCATTTGGGTACTGATAATATACCTGCAGTAAGGGATTCTCAGAGCTCTAGTTGAATAACTGTAAGATTAAAGTTCTCCTCTGAATTTTCCAAATGTAGTGTTGTATTTTGGAATCAGGACAGACAACAGGGTACAATATGTTCAGCTGTTTGAGATGGCATATCTACATGGCAACTGTGTTACCTCCTTAAACTGCTTGGCTTAGAGAACTCTGACATGCATGATACCACACATCTTCTTTTTCTCTGATGTACTTAACCCAATTCCTGAATAGCTAGCATTCCACTAGCAGAGTTACTTGCCTTAGTACAAAGTGGGGAGTGTAGCCACTTTAAAATGCCTACAAACATAAGAGGTTGTGCTTGTATGGACCTGGCTTCTATCATCTAACACCTACTAGAAAAGGTTAATGACCATGAATTCAAACAAGGACATGATTCTGTAAAAATATTCTGATGTCTACACCAAGGCACTACATCTAGGGTGGGGACTGTGTGGCCATGTAGCTTTCCTGTGGTTCTCAGGTCCCCTGGACACCCATCATTAATCCCTGAGAGTTCAATTCATCTGAAAGAATTTTGGCTGGAAAACACATCTAGGGATGTAGTTTTGCACTTAATCGCTCCACCACCCCCAATCGGGCCTTCCCAGTGACTGGTGAAGGAAGAACTGAAAAGCATGTTAAAAGCAGAAAACTCCATGTGCAACCAGATGGTCAGTTGTTTATTTGTTTTAAAAAGCCCAACATGTTTTGGCTTCCACGAGAAAAGGCTTTCTTTAGGTGCTTTCAGCAGAAATCACTGGAGATGAGAAAACTCTTCAACACACAAGACCACTGACTCCTGGAACATCACTTCAGGGTTGGAAAAATGGTGGCCTTTTTGGCATGTCCACTCTTGTTCTAATTATCATTAGAATTTTAAATTTCTGCTCTTTCCCACCAAACAAGAATATTTCATGTATCTGCTATTAACCTATGTCTTACATACATTGGATGTACAAGAATGTTATAAGAATGAAATGTGGGGGGGGGGGGGGGCTCTGACATGAAATTATATGTTGCCTTTCATAAACTATTTTATAAATGATTGAAAATCAGCTTCTACCCAGAACTCAACTGCCATCATGTTCTTCAAAAGGAGTTAAGGGATGAATAAGATTTACTTACACTGTACAATGTGTGAGATTAAGAGAGCAGCACTGGTGTCATTACAGGTTAGTCTTCCTTGTGCTAAATCCTGCTTTACCTGCAGTGCAAATAAGTACCTGGAGAGAGAGAGAGAGAGAGAGAGAGAGAGGGAGGGGGGGGGGGGGGGTATTCTGAAAAGCATATCACATTTGTTTGGTATGATTTATTTTTCAGTGAACCCATGCTAGGTTCCATATGTTATTTTTTGTTTCTTTGAAAAGTATTCTCTTAACAAACAAAATTAGATATTCTTCTTTCATAAGGCTATTGCCACCCTGCTTCAGCTTTTCTTCATATATAAATTTACTCAGCAGCAGGTTATTTTTAGTGGAAAATAATGTGGGAGGATGTATCAGATGTGAAAATCTAGTGTGGATAAAACTGCAAAGAGATGCATACTGGTAACAACAATACAAATTACTAACCCATAAAGCTCGCTGGATATTACACAATAAGAAAACTCACAATATTAAGGAGCATTGGTAAGCTTGTTATGAAAATACTAAGAACATTTGAAAGCAATACAAACACTACAATATGCAATTTGCACACTCATGCAGGGCTATACCTTTGATTATTAAAATTCTAGCCTTCATTACCAATCTTTTCAAAAAAGAAAACAGCATGAAAGTGAAATACACACAGAGCAAAACAAGTGCTATGGGAGGAAGGTGCTTACACATACACCACCAAACAACATTCTAGAGCCAAGATATGACAAAAATTGAGGTTTTTGAAGTTTGTTAAGGATTACTATGGTTACAAGGTCTTGCACTAGGACTGGAGGGGAGGGGGTTGTTCTATTTTGTGGCAGTGATATCATGACCTTGCTTCAGTGTCTGCAAAATCCTGACTGATTAATTTAGACCACCAGATATCCTGCAACCCAATATCTGGACCGTATCTCCCTTTACAAACCTATTAGGGTTTTAAGATCATCTAGGAGAGGCTCTCCTCTATGTCCCACCACCTTCTCAGGCTCATTTGGTGGGAACAAGGGAGAGGGCCTTCTCGATGGCTGCTCCCAGACATTCAAACTCCCTCAGAGAGGCCATAGCATCACAGAATTATAGAGTTGGAAGAGACCACAAGGGCCATCCAGTCCAACCCCTGTCATACAGGAAGACACAGTCGAAGCACTCTGATAAATAGCCATCCAGCTTCTGTTTAAAAACCTCCAAAGAAGGAGACTCCAACACACTCCAAGGGAGGATGTTTCATTATCAGCTCTTATTATAAGGAAATTCTGTCTAATATTTAGGTGGAATCTCTTTTCCTGTAGCTTGAATCCACTGCTCCATGTCCTAGTCTCTGGAGTAGCAGAAAACAAGCTTGCTCCACCTTCAATATGACATCCCTTCAAATATTTAAACATGGCTATCATGTCATCTCTTAACCTCCGCTTCCCCAGACTAAACATACCCAGATTTCCAAGCCATTCCTGACAGGGCATGGTTTCCAGACCTTTCACCATTTTGGTCACCCTCCTCTGGACACATTCTAGCTTGTCAATATTGCTCTTGAACTGTGATGCCCAGAACTGGACACAGTATTTCAACTGAGGTCTGATTTATGCAGACTAGACTGATACTATTATTTCCCTTTATCTAGACACTATACTTTTATTGATGTAGTCTAGGATTGGCCTAGTCCTAATCTCTGGAGCAGCAGAAAACAAGTTTACTCCATTCTCAATATGACATCCCTTCAAATATTTAAACAGGGCCATCATGTCACCTATTAACTTCTATTCTCCAGACTAAACATATGGGATGGCCAATCCTAGACTACATCAATAAAATTATAGTGTCTAGATAAAGGGAAACATATGGGATGGCCGCATCCTGCTCTTCTTTCAGCAGCAGGTTAAAACATTTTTGTCCCACCAGGCCTTTACAGACTATGGAGGTTGGGCTTATTTGGTGATGGTTTTGAAGTTTTTAATGGTCTGTATATAGGGATTTTTAATTGTTATTCTCTTTAATGCATGCCAGTATTTTTAATTTTTTTTAATATGATTGTTTTGTTATATATTTTAACCTTTATTCAAAACTTTTATTTAACTGTATATTTTAAGGTTTCATTTAACCTTTGTGGTGTTCTTAATCTGCATGATTTTTTAAAAATAAATATTTATTTTTTTAAAAAAATAATCTGTATTGTTTTAAAATGATGTTAGCTACCTTGAGTTTCATTCTTGGGAGAAAGGTGAGATATAAATGAATAACATAATATTTATAGAACCCATCCCCACCACCTCCCTGCCATGGTCTGTTTTATTTTGTAATTCAACAGCAATTCTACATGGTTACATCTTGTCTATGTCCCTTCAATGAAGTCCATTAATGAAAATATGAAAATGGAGGTCAACACTAACCTTGTTAGCTCCTCTTGTAGCTGAGCGTGGTCAGGTGGGAAGAATTTCACCACAAATTTTAGAATAACATGCTTAGGTCCTAAGAAAGAGAAAGGAATAAAAAACTCTTTTAAATATTCTTAATTAAACACCTGCATATGATCATATATAAATAGTGTAGAAGAAATGGCTACCCCACACTTCACTGCTTTGAAGGCTGCAGAAAATCCTTTTACCACAGTACTTTTCATACAACACAGGAAAATCTCTCAGTATTCAGACAGGAACATATTCAGCATTGACTAACAATATTTTTTACTAGATTTTATTTCTAAATTAAATTAACATCCATTCTCATTGAGCAGCATGGCAATATTTTGTTTTCCAAAATGCTCTAGGCTGCACTCTTAAACAGAAGCAAGAGAAAATCATTTCCTCTGACGGCAAGTAAATCTAATTACAGGCTAAATGTTTAGGGCAATGATGTTATTCTATCAAACTGGCATATGTTCTTGTTTTCCCATCCTTTGCAAGAAGCAGATGAACCAATTCATATTCATATAAGCCTTACTGAGTTCAGTTACCTTAAAACCCACAATGAACTACTGGTACTTATTACCTAAACGGTTCACTAAGGTTCTGAATATTGTCTGCTTTACCTCTGTTCATTATGCTTCAACATCAGTACCAACTATCAATGCCCCCCCCCCCCCCCAAAAACTGCAGAAACCTGAGAAACGTGAGCATCTATTTACTAAAGTACTAATCATAATATTGCTTTTAAAAAAGGAAACTGCAAGCTCTCTGTATGCATCTTAAAACCATGTCTTGGGAATAATTTAAAACAATAACAGCAGTAATTCTTCTTCCTAAAGCAGGCAGACTGCTGAATAAGTGGGAAAGGACTCAGCACTCATGCTGAGCATCTTCAGATACCCCACATGCACTGTGAATAGTGCACTAGGGAACTTTCAACCCATCTAGGTCTTAGAGCATGGTAGGGTGGGGAGATAGTCCCCACTTTCCTTTAAGCCTGGGGTATCTTGAAATCCCAAGGAGAGGTTCACTCTGCAATCTGGGAAAGCGTTACACAATGTGTTATTAACTAGCAGTGCCCTGGACTTCGATACTGTAGAATGAAAATAGAAGATACCTTCTAGAAAAAAACAAGCTTTTCTTCACTATATGTAAACTATTGGATGGTGGTGGTGGAATTAGCATATATTTTTTCTGATAAGGTAGGCCCTTTACAGACCGGCGAAAAGAGCCAGCCTGTGGGTGGGGTGACGGCCCCTCACCATGCTGCCCAGGTGCCATCTTGGCATGCACTCATTCAGACGGCGTGCACCATGATGATGCCCCTTTGGTGCAGCACTGCACCAAAGGGGTATCATCCAGCCACATGGCAGTGGCTGTGACACTCCTTTGAGGGCAAAAAAATGAGTCATTTTCCCGGCTCCTTCTCATGCTCTACAGAGGCTGGAATGGTGCCACAGTGTGTGGTTGCTGCAGCACCAATCTGGGGCAGAAAGGGGCGGAGTTTCACCGCCCCTTCCTGCCCATCTGTAGAGCCCTATAATTCACTAATACAGAACCAGCATGGTGTAGTTGTTTGAGCATTGGACTACACTTCTGGAGATGAGGGTTCAAATCCCTGTTCAGCCAGGGAAATTCAGTGGGTGACCTTGGACAAGTCATACCATCTCAGCCTCAGAGGAAAGTAAAGGCACACCCCTTCTGAACAAAACTTGTCAAGAATATCCTGTTATAGCTTCACCTTAGGTTTGCCATAAATAGGAAACTACTTGAAGGCACACCATAATCCACTAATGCAGGGAACTATATGTATATACATGCCACCACCTGAAACAAATTCAACCGTCATCTCTGAAGATAAGCTTGTAAGACTAGAGTAGTAAACTGCCACATGACATAGGCGATTATCACAAGGAATGCAAGTATCCTTCTCCCATAGTTAAACCACGTTAATCGCATGATCAGGAGAAAGATTATTACGCCCCCACTTGCTTATCACATTCTACTCCGTAAACAGTAATGGACCTGTCATTTGGTATTAACAGAAACTCTAAATGATAGGTCTATTACTGTTTATGGATGGGAGAAGAACAAGATAAGTGAGCACGGGTGTGATAATCTTTCCTCACACCATGCAATTAACATGGTTTAACAATGGGAGGACTCTTGCCTCTTCCATGTGACAGTCTGCATTCTTTCAGGCTTCTCCCAAACCTTGTATTTTGGTGCTTTGCTCACAAAGAGAGAGTAAGCACCACTCACTTCCCCACCATTCATCCTACCTCACAGCATTCACTCAGGAGTAAGCAAATAATGTTATTGTTGCAACATTTTCTATATTTAAATTTACATATAAAGAATTTTAACCAGAAGAAATGAAACATTCACACCAAGATGTTTTGTGAAAGCACCCAGAAACTTGCCAGTAGTTGTCAGACGTGAATGTGAATAAAGAGTTTATTGGCTGTAATTTGAAAAAATTCTGCAGGAAAGGAACTATACCAATTAATATATTGAGAACAAAACAATGCACAATTTGAGAAGGAAGCAAGACTGACCTGCTGCAAATCAAATAAACTATGGTCTGAACTGGAACACACCTGCTCTAATTGATGTGGCAATCAATGAAATTGCACCCTCCTTCCCTGCTTACCTGACCCATCTCTCCTGCCTCCAAAATCCATGGACATTTGCACAAGTGTGCAACCTCGAAATGGGGCCTTTATACAGAAGAGTGAACATGTGTGCACCTGCTGCCCATGGTCAACATCTCAAATAAAATCCTGGAACTGTGATCAGGACATATGTGGATCAGATGCTACAAATACAGCCCCTTTTAGAAAGTTATCATATGGTCATCCAGGGAGGTAAGACAAGCATACCAAGGTAGGTAAGAGCATGCCCTTCTTTCAGGACAGGTATTGTGTGAACTTAACCCCCCTTTTTTAATTCTAATAAATTTGTCTATACATACTTCTGATTTGTTTCACAATTGGTTTCAAAAGATCCAGCCACACCTGAAAAACAAAACAAAACAAAGCACCATCATCACCATCACCAGCATCATTATCATCATCCATGCAAATGTAACAATAAATACAGCTATGCAATGTAGACCACAACTGAATTACCCAACACATGCAGGACCTTCCACCACCCAGGTATCTACCACATTTTGTACCCTAATGTTCCGGATTCTTTGCCAAGAGAAAGTGAGTTCCTAAAGTGTCATTATGTCTCAACCCCAGGACCTTAATGGTGACTGTATGGCCCAGAATACTCTGGGACTAGTGCTGCCCCAACATCCCCTGTTACCTGGCACTCCAGAACAAAAGCAGGTGGCTGTTTGGATGCATATCCTCCTATACTGCCTGCTGCAGAGGCAAAAAAATGAGCTCAGCATCAAACACATGGCTGAGTGTCTTGTTCTATCTCAGAAGGAATGACTCATGGCGATGGGCAGCAGAGAGGGACATGTTGTAAACAGCTGCCCACTGTCACTCCAGAGGATTCCCAAAGAACCAGAGCAAAAGGTTTGCATCAGAACCAGGAATTGGGCCCTGAACTGTCCTGATTACTTGTCGTAGGATGGAGGGGAAGGTATGGTATTTGGCCCATACAGACATGGCCCTTGATGCATAACAAAAGATATTCAAAATGTGAAATATAAAAACACAGCCGAATATCAACTAAGAGTGGACTGATCAGCCATATAAAGTGACAAACCCACTTTGAAATGGTTTGGTTTAGGATGATAGCTGCTTTCCATTAGCTTCATTCTGCACTAATTGGATTATCTTGGAATGTAGAAATTACACAGAAGATTTGCAAATCCAGTGGGGGAAATCATGGTAGTGTTAGAGACCAGACATGTGACATGGGAGAGGGACAATCGCTTGATTCTTCCCATATAATCTTGGGGCCTGTGCCTGACTATGTGGTTTACAAGCCAGGAGGTCAAAGACATCATCTACAGAGTAAAGAGTTGGTTCTCCTGATTCAGGAGGTGAGCAAAGGACTAACTATACCTTTCAACATGGATAATAAGGTTATCAGTGATTATAGATATATGCCATCTCAAGATGCCATACCAACTTAATTCTATAAATGTGCTTAGGACTGCATTGTCATTAACTTGCCAGTAGTGAATATACAAAAAATAATGATAAACATATTTACAGTCACATTCAGCTATGGTTGCATGCAATGCAATCCTATGCATATTCAGAACTCTCACAAAATTCAATGTACCTTTCTCCAAGACAAAAGGATACAGGATTGTTTGCTTAATTGAGCATACTGAAAGGGAGGGAGGGAGGAAAGGTTGTGAAGTTTGTTTCATACAAAAAGAAACTCATTTTTCTACTGGAGGTCAAAACACTTGTTTTAAAGAAGGAACACAGTTATAAATTAAACTTGCTCTTGAGGAGATTTTAATTAGCACAGATAGAAACATGACCTTGCTATACGTGTCACAATTGAAAATAAAAAGTTAGGTGTGTGGGTTGGTATGCCTGAGAGAGAGAGTTAAATTATTTTCTTTCAGTACTCCCCCCCCCCGCAATATGTTTTCAACATTACATTGCTGAAGAGCTAAAACAGCACAAAGCAACAATGACACTTTATAAATCATTTGTAAAATTATAAATCATTCCTCCATGACAAGTATGAAAAACAAATGTTAAAAAACTGTATTTGAATAGCTAACAAAAAACTTTGACAATTTATTTATCATTGAAATATGGGAAAATAAAGAGTTTTTCAATTATTATTTTTTTAAATGGGTCTTGATGTTTCTTGGCATTCTGTTCTCTGCGTCTTGTTTTTGAACTTCACATTTGGCACAATGAAGAACATGAACACTGCCAAATTTCCAAAGATATAACTAAGCTACAAATGCTTGGGCACCCTGCAAAAGACTAGATGGCCCTATACTGTTATTTTTGGTATCTTAAGAGTGTAACATGCAGCTCTACCCAGAATCTCCTCAATAGTGTTGCCTGATTTTAACCTAGTCAAAGGTGAATATATGAATTTATTGCCAAGCTACAAAAGAATGTCCACTGTTTCTCAGCAATGCTCTGCTAGCAGAGAGAAACTAAAGGGTCATATACTGGGATGTAATTTGGACAAAAGACATTTCATACTATATGGAGACTATTCAAACCATTGCGTGGCAAGTATTTATCAAGGCCAAAGTTTATGGCTCATATAGACAAAGTGAAACTTTCTTTCTCTTTCGTTCAGAACACACTGCAGAAATAATCCAGTTTGAGACTGCTTTAATTGCCCTGGCTCATCGCTAGGGAATCCTGGGAACTGTAGTTTATTGTGGCACCAGAGCTCTCTGGCAGAGAAAGCTAAATGTCTCAAAAATGCAAATCCCAGAATTCCCCAGTACTGAGTCAGTTAAAGCGGTCTCAAACTAGATTATTTCTGGATTATTTCTGCAGTGTGTTTTGGGCCCATCTCTCTCTCTCTCTGCCACTTGTAGGTTTTAAGCTTTTTTTCAATTTATGGGATTCTATGTGTATGTATAGATCAGGGGTAGGCAACCTGCGGCCCGCGGGCCGGATGCGGCCCGGCAAGGCCTTGGGACCGGCCCCAGCCCGGTCCTGCCGCCGATTGCCACCAGGGCCTTTGGGGGGCAATTGTCTATAGAAGCCTCAGAAACATGCATTTATATTAACATTTTTTTAAAAAATCAGCAAATTTTTTCACGTGTCCTCCATTTTTTTTAAAAAGTGTCTTCCATTTGAAAATTTTGTCCTACATTTGTCCTGGTTTATTTATATACTTAATTTTTTTAAAATGTATTTAATTATTTATTTTTTGGCTTCGGCCCCCCAGTTGTCTGAGGGACAGCAACCCGACCCCCAGCTCAAAAAGGTTGCCTACCCCTGGTATAGATATTGTGTTGATGCTGAATATTTCTTGAGGTGGAAAGAAATGAATGGGAAATTGCAGCTACACAGTATCATATACAGGTGGGGACAG
>NC_056524.1:114421307-114475579 GCF_019175285.1 Sceloporus undulatus
AATGGTTTATCATTTTTCATTTATTTATACTTAGTTAAATCATAGAGGCAGCTTGCCTTGAGGGACCCCTAATCTCTAAGCTCCCTCCTTTCTGCCCTCGCTCTCCATATCTTCAATCTCTCTCCTTACAGGCTCCTCCCGTTCCGACTTCAAACATGCTCTCATTTCCCCCCAATTCTGAAAAAACACCTTCTCTTGACCCCTCTCCTCTTTGTCTAGCTATCGTCCGATTTCTCTTCTCCCCTTCCTTTTCAAGGTTTGGAACGGGTGTTATTCGCGCTGTCGAGTTTCTTGAAACCAACTCCATCCTTGCTCCCCCTTTCAGTCGGTTTCCGCCCAATGCATTCCACCGAGACAGGCTCTCACTACGATCTCGACTGACTTTTACAGGCCCAAGGCTAATGGCTCTACTCTTGTTCTCATCCTCTCGATTTGTCTGACAGCCTTTGACATGTTGATCCCTGTCTTCTGATTGATATACTTTCTGACTTGGGTTCTCAGACTCTGTTCTCGCACTGGTTTAGATTCTTACTTGTCTGGCGCCAGATCTTTTGCCGTACAGTGGTCCCCGGGATACGTTATGAGCCACCTACGAAAATTTCCGGGTTACGAAAAAATCCAATTGAAACAAACTGTTCCGGGTTCATGAAGGTTATTCGGTACGAAAAGAACTTTTGGTGCTTTTTTTCGGCGCTTTTCGCACCAAAATCGCGCTTTTTCCCCATTAGCGCCCTATGTTGTTCGGCTTGCGAACGCCTTTCGGGTTGCTACAAAACGGGCGGAGGAACGAATTATTTTCGTAACACCCGGGGTGGGAACACTGTAGTTGCAGGGGGTCAGACTTCTTCTCCTGTTTCCCTTATCTGTTGGGAGTTCCCCAGGGCTCTGTTCTGGGTCCCCTTCTGTTTCTCTCTACACACTGTCCTTAGACAACTCCTCAGCTTCATTTGTTTTCCTCCATCTGTATGCCGATGACACCCAGCTATTGTCTTTCCGCCCCTGACCTTTCTCCAATGCTTCAACAGCAAGTCTCGTCCTGCCTTCACAGCTGTCTCGAAGTGGATGCCGCCATCGGCGTTTGAAGCGTCAACATGTCCAAGATGGAGCTTTTATCTTTCCCCTAAGCCCACCCTTCACACTCTTTTCTGTCTCTGTGGACAAACATTCTATTCAACCAGTCCAGCACGCCCGCATTCTGGTTTTATCTTTGACTCTCTCTGTTGGTATCCTCAGATCCCGACCCACAGCCAAGTCTGTAGATTCTTTTTGTACCAATATTGCCCAAATCCGTCCATATCTCTCCGCCTCTAACTGCCAGATCTGATCCATGCCCTCGTGATTCAGACTTGATTACTGTAACGTCCTCCTGGCTTGGCTTCCTCTTTCTCACCTCCGTCCTTATCTATGTCCAGCATTCAGCTGCCATTGCATATCACTTCCACCCACCCGCTCTACCACATTCTCCTGTGTTGGCATCCTTCACTGGCTCCTCTCCCTTTCCGCATCAGTATAAGCTCTGCTGTCGACATTTAAAGCCCTCCATGGACTGGCCCTCCTTACTTATCAGATTCTTTCTCCTCACCTCCCCACGGGCCCTCCGTTCTGGTAGGTCAAGGTCTGCTGTCTCAGCCCCGGATTTCCTCTCCCCTCGTGTTCGCCCCTTTTCACTTCTTTGCCCCTACTCCTGGCAACCTTCTTCCCCCAAAGGCACGAGCCATTCACTTCTTAAACTCGCTTCAAAACGGCAGCTGAAACCCTCCGTTCAGGAGAAGCTTCCCAGGCATTGCATAATGTCGCTTCCATATGATGTTTTTTTAGTGCCTTGTCTTATCCAAACCATTTCCTGTATTGCGATGATTGTATATGTATTATCCTACTTGAGAGTATGTATTTTCCCTGGAAGAAGCTTAACCATACATTATGAAGCCAAGCCCTCCCTCAACAGTCCATCTGCCTTGGTCCAGGCCTCAGAGGTAGAGAGGAACTGTGGACCTTCTTTACCCTTTCCCTCCACCACTCCCTTCTCCTTTGTGTATGTTCTTTTTAGATTGTAAGCCGGGGAGGGAACCGTCTAAACTAAAAGATTGCATGTACCGCGCTGTGTAAATTACAGCGCTTCATAATAAAAGGCTATTCTAATATAATACAAAACAGGTAGATACATGGAAAAAAGAAACAAAAGTAAGGCAGCCAAGATTTAAAAAAAAGAAAGACATAAGAAAAAAAAAGTTCTAACTTCCTTTTTCTTATTAGAGATCCAGCCATTGTGTTTTCAGGTCTCAGCCACTGTTAATATTTTCTTCCAGTTTTTTCTTTCTACCAAAGCCATTTTTGGAAAACCCCTAATGGTATCTCTACAACTTTCCTTTTCAGCTTCAGTTCGTAGGCCCTACTCCCTCTTCCTTTTCACCTCATTACAAAAGGCGGCCTTCCTCCCCCATTCCTTTCATCTCCTGTTCACTTTATATACAAGAAGGACATTTCCTTCTGGGACAAAAACCCTGCTTTATTATTTCCATATAGTATATGGCACTGAAATAGTAATACTTACCATATGATTACTATGAAATTTCCATGATTTTTGTCTTCTAATGCTTTCTTGCTGATGTATATTTTTATACTTATTTTAGCTAAGTGGTTCACGATCACTGGTTTCATCAACAGTCCCCAATCTAGTCTAGGGAGGGGGAAAACGGCTGTGCAGATTTCGACATGGGGGGTACTCATTGCAATTCTACTGAAATGTATAAAGTACCTTATCCTTGCATATTTTTACCAGCAATCTTTCTGAGTTTCAAATTTGGACGCACCTTAGCGATATCGGATTCTCTATTCTCAGGAGGTGTGCTAAGGACATTAAAACTTCTGGAAGGTGCTAGTGAGAAGCAGGCAGCAACACACTGTATTCATGATCTGGACATTTACAGGATTCCAGACAACAGCGGTGGATTTACAAGGGCTCGAATGACTGATGTTAACTAGACGGATAATCTCATTCTTTGATTTTATATCCATCTGTGGAAGTAGGTTTATTAGGATCTCCCATCTTCTCTCTTCATAATTTATAGAGTTGAAGGTCATCCAATCCAACCCCTGCCATGAAGAAACATGTAATCAAAAGCACATCGAAGGTGGACATCGGGCCTCTTTTAAAACAAACCTCAAAGAAAGAGAACTTCACCGCATTTGAGGCAGCATGTTTCACTTTGAAAGCTCTTACAGTTCTAAAGGGGGGGGGTTTCTTCCTTATGGTTATTTGGACATCTCTGGTCCCTGTAGTCCATTTCTTCCATGTTCCTAGTCCTAGAGCAGCAGAAAACAAGCTTGCTCCAGCCTCAAGAGGAACATCCCTTCAACAGATGTCAATAATGTCTATATACATATTTAAAACATGGCTTATTAGGAAGCGGAAGATGTGAAAATTGGAGGAAATACATCAACATCTCAGATATTGCAAGATTGAACCATAATTGACCCATCATACTAGCATTAAAAATATCAGACATATGGAAAGATTATTGAAGGGGGGTCACGACAGAAAGCGCAAAAGCTTATGGTTTGCAAACTACCTGGACAACATCTGATGTGGCTCAGCACTAGACCCAAGATATACCCACTTTAAAACCTTTTAAAAAACTACCTTTTGCTTTGGATTCCCAGAAGATCGAGAGCCTTCCACTGTGATGCCGGGCAGTTATTAAGTGCACCTCACTGTGTTGCCCCGCATTAATCAACTTTTTTAATTTCTGTCTTGGTAGACATTCATCTTTTACAAACATAGAGAGATAGACTTATATGGTGATTTGATACTGTTGGTACATCACTCTATTACATCTTTTTCCTAACTACTGCTATTGTTAATTTTTGTTGGATTGGGTACTATGACGGTTTGTTTGAATGTTTAAAAATGGTATGATGAGCATACCATTCTTGTCGATGGTGGCTCATGAAGAAAGCTGAGAAGCTCACCGATCTGAGCTCCTCACTCCTCTGGGTTTACCACTGGTTGATAACAATTTTATGTAAGGGATATCCACATAATGATGTCTCCCAGCTCCTTTACTGTCAGTAATGACATTGTCCTACCACTTCCTGAGGCTGCCCTTTTTGATGACTGAGAAACGCTGGCACATATCCCTTGACTCAGGGCAGGATCTGACAAAATGTTTAAATGAGTTTCTGCCATGAAGAGATAGGATCTGGAAGTTCACAACACTCAGATCCAAAAAACAATAGTTAATTTAAACTGTCCGCATTTATCTGGAAAAAATCTCATACCGCTCACAATCATTTCATTCTATTTACCAGGGACTTGGGAAAGTTTTTTTAGACTACAGATCTGCCGAATTCTTACTAGTCATGCTTCTAGCGGATTCTGACGATAATTAATAAAGAACTTTTCACCACTGTGGTGCTTAGAATCAAGATTTGGAGATTATGTGAATTGGAGATCCAGTTTTAAATCTTGCTATTCTAAGTTCTTTAGTATTTAACTTCACCATTACTTTAAATTTTAGTGAAAACAAAACGCTCCTATTACATATAAATCACTCAAGAGCAAGAAACACGGGAAAATTTCTATTTCACCCCCACCCCAATTTCCCAATAAGCTTTTCTTTGTTTTATTCCCTGGCAAGAACATAGTTGATTGATTCTTTGTTACAGTTTCCTAAAACCTTGTAAAGGTGATCTTTTAAACCACGCAACAAGACTAGATTTTAAACTGCCTGGGCACCTTTTTCATGTCACTGTCAAAATTATAGGAAAATCTTTGAACTGCAGCCAACCAAATTTTGACATACTTTGCCAAGCTTTTGCTAGTACTTACAACCGCTGATGCACAGTAGGAGAGTCCTGAAACTGAGATTCAAAATGATCCAAAACTTTTTTTATTGAGTCACAAAAGACTAATTTTAACCTCTTAAACTGTACATAACTTTTTGCCTATTAGAAAAATCGATAAATTTCCTATTTACCTCTATGTTCCTTTTTCATAGAACTGGACATTATATATAACTGTGCAAGAGAGGCTTTTTTTATGCTCGGTTTTGTATGTTTTTTTTAAACTTTGTATGTTTAAAATAATTTTATATGTTTAATTGTGATTATTTTAAATATTTTAAAAATTGCAATGGATAGATTTCATTGATTTTTCTGTTACACATTCTTGGGGCCCACTCCAGGAGAAAAGGCTGCATACTAAATAAAAAACAACACTTTGTGAGACCAATGTAAACTTCATATACTTTCTGTACATATTTCCCCTTCAGATTTCAAAAGATTGTTCGAAACAAACATATGCATTTTTCACTACATTTAGCGGGTGCGAGTGAAAACCACACACCACACACATACAGACCACACGGACCCACACACCACACCGACCCACACAAGTTCAATCAGAGGTCTGTAGCTGGGGGAAAGGGGAAACAAGATGAGGGCCATTACCCCAAATAAGAATTCTACCTCACAAACACAATTGCCTTTAGTCCAGATTTCTCGTATAGTGCATAATATGCGCAACGAGGAGTAACTGCATATGTGCCCGTGGCACACAGCGCCCCAAAAAAAAACAAACCCCCCCCCCATGCCCACGTGAGCAGAGCCTCATTACTTCTAATGGGGCTCAAGCATATGCAGATTTCTTTTACGTGGGCGTCGGTTCTGGAATGGATCCCTTGCATAAAAAAAAAAAGGACCACTGTATTGCAGAAAGTGAGACATTCAACTCTAGAACTCATATTGCCTATGTTGCTTCTTCCTTTGGTACCTTTGAAGGCCTTTTTTTCTTTGGAATCTGCTTAAAGCTATTTCTAAATGGTCAGCTATAGTTTAGATAATGGTTTAGAGGTCTGAGGTTATCATTCTATCTTCGTTGGATAATAAGGCCAACATTTGCCCCCACTCCTGTCACTTCCCTTGTTCACAGCTCATAATAGTTGAGCATATGTAGAAAATGGACTAATGATACTTAACACCGAATATTACAGTCCCTCCCACCCATTCACTACTGGGTTACATGGGACATTAGTGTTAATGAAGGGTATTAACCAAGCATAGAATAACGTTTAACTGTCTCTTTTGAAAACAAAAGCCCACTTGTTGATAACACATCACAATTCAAGCATTAGATGTGATTGAACTCTAATCGAAAAGGAGCAGTTTCATGATACTGATTTGGGTACTGATAAGATTACCTCAGTAGTGATTCTCAAGAGCTTAGTTGAATTAACTGTAAGATTAACGTTCTCCTCTTGAATTTTTCAAATGTAGTTTGTATTTTGGACTCAGGACAGACAACAGGGTACAATATGTTCAGCTGTTTTGATGATGGCCTATTACATGGCAAATGTGTTACCTCCTGAACCTGCTTGCTTAGAGACCTCTGACATGCATGATACCAACATCTCTTTTTCTCTGATGTACTTAACCCAAGTTCTGAATTAGCTAGAATTCCACTAGCAGACGTACTTGCCCTTAGTACAACGTGTGGAGTGTAGCCACTTTAACCTGCCTACAAACAAAGAGGTTGTGCTTGTATGGACCTGGCCTTCTATCATCTGACACCTACTAGAAAGGTTAATGACCATGAATTCAAACAAGGACATGATTCTGTAAAAATATTTCTGATGTCTCCACCAAGGCACTACATCTAGGGTGTGGACTGTGTGGCCATGTGTAGCTTTCCTGTGGTTTCTCAGGTCCCCTGGACACCCATCATTAATCCCTGAGAGTTCAATTATCTGAAAGAATTTTTGGTGGAAAACACATTCAGGCGATGTAGTTTTGCACTTAATCGCTTCCACCACCCCCAATCAGGCCTCCCAGTGACTGTTGAAGGGAAGAACTGAAAACGCATGTTAAAGCAGAAAAAAACATCCATGTTGCAACCAGATGCGTCAGTTGTTTTATTTGTTTTAAAACGGCCAACCTGTTTTGGCTCTCCACGAGGGAAAAAAGGCTTCTTTAGGTGCTTCAGAAGAAACACTGGAGTGGAAACACTCTTCAACACACACGGACCAGATCCTGGAACCATTCACTTCAGGGTTGGAAAAATGGTGCCTTTTGGCATGTCCACTCTTGTTCTAATATCATTAGAATTTTTAAATTCTTGCTCTTTCCCACCAAAAACAAGACTATTCCTGTATTGCTATTAACCCTATGTCTTACCATACATTGATGTACAAGAATGTTATAATGAAATGTGGGGGGGGGGCTCTGACATGAATTATATGTTGCCTTTCTCAACTATTTTATTCAATGATTGAAAACAGCTTTACCAGGGAATCAACTGCCATCATGTTCTCAAAAGGAGTTAAGGGATGAATAAGATTTCCTTACACTGTACCATGTGTGATTAAGCGAGCAGACTGGTGTCATTACAGGTTATTCTTCCTTGGCTAAATCCTGCTTTACCTGCATGTGCAATAAGTACCTGGAGAGAGAGAGAGAGCGGAGAGGAGCGGAGGCGAGAGGAGAGAGAGAGGGGGTTGTATTCTTGAAAAGCATACTCACATTTGTTTGGTATGATTTATTTTTCATGTGAACCCCTGCTAGGTTCCCTATGTTATTTTTTGTTTCTTTCAAAAGTATTTCTCTTAACAAACAAAATTAGATATTCTTCTTTCATACAGGCTATTACCCCTGCTCAGCTTTTTCTTCCACTATATAAATACTCAAGCAGTCAGTTTTTATTTTTTAGTGGAAAATAATGTGGGAGGATGTAATCAGATGTGAAAATTCTCGTGTGATCAAACTGCAAGGATGCATACTGGTAACAAACACTACAAATATAACCCATAAAGCTCGCTGGATAAATTATCACAATAAGAAACCTCACAATAGTACGGAGCATTGGTACGCTTGTATGAACATCACTACGAACCTTTTGAACGCCATACAACACACTACCCTATGCAATTGCACAACTCATGCAGGGCATCCCTTTGCTTATTAAAATGCTCGCCTTCATACCAAGCTTTTCAAAAAAGAAAACAGCATGAACGTGAAAAATACACCCAGAGCCAAACACGTGCTATGGGAGGAGGTGCTTACACATTACACCACCAAAAAAAACATTCTAGAGCCAAGATATGACAAAAATGGGGTTTTGAAAGTTGTTAAGGATTACTATGGTTCCAAATGGTATTGCCACTAGGACTGGAGGGGAGGGGGTTGTTCTATTTTGTTGGCAGTGATATCTGACCTTGCTTCAGGGTCTGCAAATCCTGATGTTAATTTAGACCACCAGATATCCTGCCACCCAATATCTGAACCGTATCTCCCTTTCAAACCTATTAGGTTTTAAGATCATCTCGAGAGGCTCTTCTCATGTCCCACCACCTCTCAGGCCATTGGTGGGAACAAGGGAGAGGGCCTTCTCGATGGGCTGCTCCCAGCCGTTCAAACTCCCTCAGAGAGGCCATCGCATCACAGCTTATAGAGTTGGAAGAGACCAAAGGGCCATTCCAGTCCAAACCCCTGTCATACAGGAAGACACCGTCGAAAGCACTCTGATAAAAGCATCCAGCTTCTGTTTAAAAACTCCAAAGAAGGAGAACTCCAACACACTCCACGGAGGATGTTCATTGTCAGCTCTTTTATAAGGAATTCTGTCTAATATTTAGGTGGAATCTCTTTTCCTGAGCTTGAATCCCTGCCTCCATTTTCCTAGTCTCTGGAGTAGCAGAAAACAAGCTTGCTCCACCTCATTGACATCCCTTCAAATATTTAAACATGGCTACATGTCACTTCTTAACCTCGCTTCCCCCAGGACTAAACATACACAGCTTTCTACAAGAATTCCTGACAGGGCATGGTTCCAGACTTTCACCATTTTGGTCACCTCCTCTGGACACCTTCTAGCTTTCAATATTGCTCCTGAACTGTGATTTGCCAAGACTGGACACAGTATTTCAACTGAGCGTTGACTTTATGCAGATAGAATGATACTATTATTTCTCCTTATCTAGGACACTATACTTTATTGATGTTAGTCTAGTGATTGGCCTAGTCCTAATCTCGAGCAGCAGAAAACACAGTTTACTCCTTTCAATATGACATCCCTTCAAAATTTAAAAGGGCCATATGTCACCTATTAATTCTATTCTCCAGACTAACACATATGGGATGGCCAATCCTAGACTTACATCAATAAATATCGTGTTAGATAAAGGGCAACATATGGGATGGCCGCATCTGCTCTTCTGTTCCGCAGCAGTGTTAAAACATTTTTGTCCACCCGGCTTTACAAGCCTATGGAGGTTTGGGCTTCTAATGTTATTTGGTGATGGTTTGACGTTTAATGGTCTGATATAGGGATTTTAATTGTTATTATCTTTTCAATTGCATGTCATATTTTAATTTTTTAATATGATTTTTCGTTATATATTTTTAACCTTTATTCAAAAACTTTTATTTAACTGTATATTTTAAGGTTCATTTAACCTTTGTGGTGTTCTAATATGCATGAGTTTTTTAAAAATAAATATTTATTTTTTTCAAAAAAATAATCTGTATTGTTTTAAAATGATGTTAGCTACCTTGAGTTTCATTTCTTGGGAGAAAGGTGAGATATAAATGAATACAAAATACTATTTATGAACCCATCCCCCCAAACCTTCCCGCCATGGTCTGTTTTATTTTGTTACTTCAACAGCAATATACCTGGTTACATCTTGTCTATTTCCCTTCAATGCGTTCCCTTAATGAAAATATGAAAATGGAGGTAACACTAACCTTGTTCGTCCTCTTGTTAGCTGAGCGTGGTCAGGTTGGAGAATTTCACCATCAAATTTTAGAATAAAAAACATGCCTTGGGTCCTAAGACGAGAAAGGGAAATAAAAAACCTCTTTTCATCTTCTTATTCCCCGCCAAGAGCCCATATAAAGTGTAGAGCAAACGGCGCCCCCACCTTCACTGCTTTGCAGGCCCTGCCGCCAATCCGTTTTCCCCACAGTACTTTCATACAACCAGGACAAATCTCTCAGTATTCACGAGCAGGCACACTTCAGCATTGACTCACACTATTTTTTACTAGATTTTTTTCAATTAAATAACATCCATCTCCTGGAGCCGCAGGCAATATTTGTTTTCCAAACGCTCTAGGCTGCGCACTCTTAGAAACAGACGCAAGAGAAATCATTTCCTCTGACGGCACGGAAGATCTACTTACAGGCGAAATGTTTAGGGCAATGATGTTCGTCTATCAAACTGGGCCATAGGTTCTGGGTTTCCCCACCGTTGCAAGAAGCCGATGAACCAATTCATTTCCTGAAGCCTTACTGGTGTCAGTCACCTTAAAACCCACACATGACTACTGCGTACTTATTCCTAAATGGTTCACTACGGGTCTGAATATGTCCTGCGTTACCTCGGTCAGTTGCTTCAACATCATACCAACCATCAGTGCCGCCCCCCCCACAAAAAACTGCAGAAACCTGGAGAAACGGGGGCATCTATTTACTCAAGTACGCACTCATCCATTGCTTTTAAAAAGGAAACGCAAGCTCTCTGTATGCATCTTAAAACCATGTCTTGGGAATAATTAAAACAAGTAACAGCCAGTAAGTCTTCTTCCCCTAAAGCAGGCAGACTGGCGATAAGTGGGAAAGGGACTCAGCACTCATGGCGAGCATCCTTGCAGCACCCAAATGCACTGGAATAGTGCCACTCGGAACTTTCAACCCATCTAGGTCTTAGAGCATGGTAGGGTGGGGAGATAGTCCCCACTTCCTTTACGGCGGGGTACTTGAAAGTCCCAAGGAGAGGGTCACGCCCTGCATCTGGGAAGAGCGTTACCAATGTCGTTACGTTAACTGGCAGGGCCCGGACTTCGATACGTAGAATGAAACTAGAAGATACCTTCCTAGAAACAACAAGCTTTTCTTCACTCTATGTAAACTAGTGGATCGGTGGGGGGGAATTCGCATATATTTTTCTGTAAGGTCGGCCCCTTTACAGACCGGCGAAAAGTGCCCAGCCGCTGGGGTGGGGTGACGAGGCCCCGTCACCATGCGCCAGGTGCCATCTTGGCATCCCTCATTCAGACGGCGGCCCAGGATGATGCCCCTTTGTGCGCGCACTGCACCAAAGGGGTATCACGCCCACATGGCAGGCTGTGCACCCTTTGGAGGGCAAAAAAATGAGTCATTTTCCCGGCTCCCTTCCTCATGCTCTACAGAGGGCGGATGGTGCCCCAGTGTGTGGTTGCTGCAGCACCAATCTGGGGGCAGAAAGGGGCGGGAGGCCTCGCCGCCCCTTCCCTGCCCCATCTGTCGAGCCCTATCATTCACTAATACAGAACCAGATGGTGTGTGTTGTTGAGCCGTGGACTACCGTCTGGAGATGAGGGGGTCAATCCCTGTCGGCCAGGGAACTTCCAGTGGGTGACCTGGACACGTCATACCCCTCAGCCTCAGAGGAAAGTAAGGCACCCCTTCTGAACACAACTTGTCAAGAATACCTGTATAGCCTCACCTTAGGTTTCCCATAAGAGGAACTACTTGAAGGCCCACCCACGTCCACAATGCAGGGAACTATATGCCTAACGCAGCCACCACCTGAAACAACCTTCAACCGTCATCCTCTGAGATAAACGTGTAAGACGAGAGTAGACCACGCCACAGACATAGGCGATTACACACGGAAGCAGGTATCCTTCTCCCATAGTTCAACCCGCGTGAATCGCCACTCACATGATCAGGAGAAGATTCTTCGCCCCCCACGTTGCTTATCACATTCCTACCCGGAACAGTAATGCGGACCGTGCATTTGGTATTAACAGAAACCTAAATGACGGTCTAGTACTGTTTAGGGAGGGGACGAGACAGGATAAGTGCAGCGAGCCCGGGTGGTGACGGTAATCTTTCCTCACACCATGCATTAACCTGGGTGAACAATGGGAGGACTCTGGCCTCTCCGCCTGTGACAGTCCTGCGCTTTCCTGTCCAGGGCTTCTCGCCAAACCTGTCATTTGGTGCTTTGCTCCCAACGAGAGAGAAGCCACCACTCCTTCCCCAGCCGTCACCTCCTCACAGCATTCACTCAGGACGTAAGCAACATAAGGTTATTGGTTGCACATTTCTACTATTGAAATTTACATATAAAGAATTACCAGGAGAAATGAAACTGTCACACCAAGAGGTTTTGGTGAAAGCACCCAGAAACCTTGCCCCGAGAGTTGTCAGACTGTGAGGAATAAAGAGTTTATGGCTGTATGTTTGAAAAAATTCTGGCAGGAAACGGCACTATACCATAATATATGAGAACAAAACACATGCACATTGAGAAGGAAGCAAGGACTGACCTGCTGCCCAATCAATAAACTATGGTCTGACACTGGACACACCTCGCTCATTGAGTGGCAATCAAGAATGTGCCACCCTCCTTCCCTGCTTACCTGCCCATCTCTCCTGCCTCCAAACCTGGACATGCCACAAGTGTGCACCACCCTCGAAATGGGGCCTTTATCCGACGAAGCGTGAACATGTGTGCCACCTGGCGGCCCAGGGTCAACATCGCCAAAAAAATCCCCTGGGAACTGTGTCAGGACATATGTGGATCAGAGTGCTACCAATACAGCCCCTTTAGAAAGTCTTCATAGGGTCATCCAGGAGGTGAAGACAAGCCGATTACCCCGAAGGTAGGTAAGAGCCTGCCCTTCTTTCAGGACAGGTACTGTGAACTTGACCCCCCTTGTTTATTCTAAAAAATTGTCTATACATACTTCTGATTTGTTTCACAAGGTGGTTTCACAAGATCCAGCCAACCTGGAAAAACAAACACAAACAAGCACCACATCACCATCACCAGCAGTCATTATCATCAGCCTGCAAATGTAACATAAATACAGCGATGGGCATGGACCACAACTGATTCACCAACACATGCAGGACCTTCCCACCACCCAGGTATCTACCCATGTTGTACGCCTACGTGTGCCCTGAGTCTTTGCCAAGAGAAAGGGAGTTCCTAAAGGGTCCATGTCCTCACCAGCCCCGGACCTAAGGTGACGGTATGCGCCAGAATACTCTGGGACTAGTGCGCCCCCACATCCCCTCCCCGTTACTGGCACGCCAGAACCAAGCGGGTGGCTGTTGGCTGCAGATCCTCCTATACTGCCTGGCTGCAGGGCAAAAAAATGAGCCTCAGCATCAAACACATGGCCTGAGGTGTCTTGTTCTCGATCTCAGAAGGAATGCTCATGGCGATGGGCAGCAGCGAGGGCCAGTTGTAAACGCGCTGCCCACTGTCACTCCGCAGGAGTCCCAAAGAACGCAGAGCAAAGGTTTGCATCAGAACCAGGGAATGGGCCCTGAACTGTCCTGATTACTTGCGTCGGCTGGAGGGGGGAGGGAGGGGTGGTCCCATGGCTGGCCCGGCATACAGACGGGATGCGGGCGCCGTGTCGCACTCCGCGCCAGTGGAAGGCCGGGGGAGGCACCCCGACGCCCCCCCAGTCGGCGCGAGCGCGCCGTGGCGGTGCCCCACAGCGACGCCATGCTGACGACGACGCGGGCGTCCGACGGTCCCGCGGCGAGGACGCGCGAGGGCGCACTCCACCCCCGCGGCGCCCGCCCGCGGAGCGGCAACGCGCCGCGCGCAATGGGCCAGCGGCACGCAGGGGCCCCTGCGCGCGAAGGCGGCGGCGGGACGCCCCGGAGGGCCGGTCCCCGCCGGCCCCGCCGATCCGGGGGACGCCAGCCCTATAAAGTGACAAACCCACTTTGAACATGGTTTGGTTTAGGATGATAGCTGCGTTCCCATTAGCTCCTCATTCTGCACTAATGGATTAGCTGGAATGTAGAAAGTACACGAGAAGATTTGCAAATCCCAGTGGGGGGGGAAACATGGTCGTGTTAGAGCCAGACCAGGGTGACATGGGAGAGGACAATCGGCTTGACCTCCCATATAATCTTGGGGCCGTCCTGACTATGTGGTTTACAAGCCAGGAGGTCAACGAGCACATCACAGAGTACAGAGTTGGTTCGCCTGATTCAGGAGGGAGCAACGGGACAACCGGCAACATGGATAATAGGTTCAGTGATTAGGATAAGTGGGGGCCGCGGCCGTTACCAACTTTCGACGAGCCGCTTCCGTACCCGAAAAGCCCTTCGGTGCCGATTGGCCATAGCGCTTGGGGGGCCCGCGACCGTGCGAAAAGCCGAAAAAAAAGCACCAAACAGTTTTCGACCGCTTCGGCCCAAAGCAGGGCATGCCCCAATGCCCTAGGGGGTCCTGTTCGGATCCCGAAAATTCGAACCTGGGTACCTTTCGTGCCCCGGCGATACCAGGCACTGTTTGCCAGTCGCGCCTCCACTGGGGAGGGAGCGGGGGAAAAGTGCTGGCTGCTGCTACGGGCCGGGGTCTGGTCGTTCAGTCCACAGCAGGGGCACCAAGCCAGGCACCAGACTCGCCATCTGGCCTTTCTCCGACGGTCGGAGTGCAGCAAACGGGGGGGGGGGGGGGGAGGTCTCGCGCCTCTCTGGGGTCAAAGAGCCGGGAACACAGTTGAAAACTTAACTTGCTCTTGAGGAGATGTTAATTAGCACAGACGAACATGACCTGGCTATACGTGTCCACATGAAAATAAAAGTTGGTGTGTGGGTGGTATGCCTGCCGAGAGAGCGAGTAAATTATGTTCTTTCAGCCCCTCTTACTCGCCCCCCCCCCGCCGGCAATCATGTTTCACATTACATTGCTGAAGCAGCTAAAACCCACGCACCGCACACAAGACCCTTTAGTAAATCATGTGTCAAATGTAAAATCGATTCCTCCATGACCAAGTATGCAAACGCAAATGTAAAAAACTGTATTTGAATAGCTACACAAAAACTGGACAAGTAGTATCATGAAATATGGGAAAATTAAAGAGTTTTCAATTATTATTTTTTAAATGGGCCTTGATGTTTCTTGGCATTCTGTTCTCTGCGTCTTGTTTGTTGACTCACATGTTGGCACACTGGAAGCCACATGAACACTGCCACCATTTCCAAGATATCACTAGCGACAAATGCTGGGCGCACCCTGCAAAAGACCTAGATGGCCATACTGTTACGTTTTGGCATCTTAGAGTTGGTGTACACACTGCAGCGCCTCTACCCAGCATCTCCGCACTCGTGCTGCCCTGTTGTAAACCTAGGCAAAGGGGAATATAGGAATTTATTGCCAAGCTACAAAGAATGTCCCTGTTTCTCACGCAATGCTCGCTAGCCGAGGAACACTAAGGGGGTGACACCAGGTCCATATACTGGGAGGTTAATTGGACAAAAGACCATTCCTACTATAGGGGGAGACATTCAATCCATAGCGTGGCAAGTATTTATCAAGGCCAAAGTTTAGGCTCATATCGACAACGTGAACTTCTTCTCTTTCGTTCAGAACACCTGCAGAAATAATCCAGTTTGCGGGACTGCTTTAATTGCCCTGGCCCTCGCTAGCGGAATCCGGGAACTGTCGTTATTTGGTGGCACCGCGCGTCGCTGGCGAAGAAAGCAATGTCGCGAAAAATGCAACTCCCAGAATTCCCCAGTACTGAGTCGGTTAAAGCGCGTCTCAAACTCGATTATTTTGGATTATTTCTGCAGTGTGTTTTGGGCCCCATCTCTCTTCTCTCTCTCTGCCATTGTATGGTTTTAAGCTTTTTTTCACTTTTATGGGATTCTATGTGTATGTAGCTCTTTGTTGATGCTGAATATTCTTGAGGGTTGGACAGAACTGAAATGGAAATTGCAGCTACACAGTATCATATACAGGTGGGGCAGTGTGGTATAGTGTGGTTTGAGTGTTGGATTATGACTCTGGAGACCAGGGTTTGATTCCTAGTCCAGCCATGAAACCCACTGGGTAGCCTTGGGTAAGTCACATGCTCTCAGCTTTAGAGGAAGGCAATGGCAAACCTCCTCTGAACAAACTGGCCAAGAAAACCCCATGATAGGTTTGACTTCGGGTCACTTGAAGACACATAACAACAAATATAGATGATACGATCGTGTGTACTTCTGAAACGTACAAAGGTATGTACATGTAAGTCTATTATTAAGTTATAACTTCTAGTTTCACTTAGCAAAATAAAACTGAGAAAAATTTTATATGTAACTGGCTAGCAACTTCTCCCAATATTTTCAAAATACAAGAGAAAGGGAAATTGTCATGAAAAAAAGCATAGAAAAATTAACGATGCTTCACATACCGTAATCTTTTTATGATCCAAAAATTCAAGGCCAAAATAGTCACCTTCAACGAGGTTCAGATGATTGCAGACTGCATCTAGCAAAACCTTCCCCGGAGCTCTTTGCTGTAATACAAACAACAAAAGGTTGTTCACCTTAGTTAATACACAAGACCCATTAAAATAAAAACTCTTTATAAATCCAAGCCATCTTGTGATCTACTCCACATACAAATAAGGGCACAGTACAATGAATAATTAATCACATTCTCATAGAAAACCAAAGTAATAGCCCCATTTGAATGTCAATGTTTTGATGTTTTACTTCAACTGTGCATTGATTACAATTTATACTTGAAATACTCTGTTGAAAGAGTGATGGAAAGGAACTGGCCTTGAAGGCCAGTTATGAGTTCAATATCCTTAGCTTACTATTCAATAACACCTTATAATGTTTAGGGACCTAGGGCTCTTGAAAACAAGGTTTTGAATTCACAGTTTTAGAGGATGCATGCTTCATTATTTCAAACCTTCTTCCCTGCCTAAAGATAGCTTGCTTTCTTAGACCCAATTATAAGAGTGGGAGTGGACTCTCTATATTTAGTTTAGTCCATATTTAGTTTTTTGAGTAGCCAAAATAAGATGGAAATTGACTAGACATGGGATCTTAAGTATTATCGTAATTTTTCTTCTCAGGACAAGCAGAACAAGAGTAAATTATGTCCAAAAAAGGGATGCTGGTGGTGAACAAGTACAACTGTCAATATCAGTCTTATCTGTGTCTACATATCTTTACTTCAGCCACTTGGTTATCAGAAATATTTTTCCAACTCTGAGCCTAAGCATAAATTACATTTAAAACAACAATACCAGGACTCAAATTAGTCTTTAACTACATTCCTAAAGACATTTCCTTTATTTGGTGGACAGAGAAGTCATAGCAAATGGAAAGAATTTGTTGATGAGGAGAGAAATAAAATATTTTGTACCAACACCATTATGGAAATAAATAAATTTGTTTCATTACACTCTTGTAAAGGTATTTTAATGTTATTCCAATTGTCACAAATGAAGTTATTACCTGAGAAATGTCTATGAATTAAGGAGCAGTCTTACATGCACAGTGACCAGAGAGTAAATCCCATTCAGTGAGATTATTCTGGAACAGACATGTATAGGATCACACCTTTCCTGTCTTTTGAACTGGGTTTAGAATGTGCAATCTTTATATACATATTTAGATTTTGTGGCAAACCCTGAATGGATGTGGATATTTGTGGATAATTTGTGATAGCCTTTAGGGTTGAATGGCAGGGTATAAATACTAGAGTAAATAAATAAATAATTCAGAAGTACACCACATTGTGTTCATTTAGGGTCTAGGAATGTCACCTAAAGTATATATTCCATGTTCTTTACGTCTGCTAGTCATTTCCACTAGGACCAGTTTTCCACACCCCATCCCAAAGTCCACTTGGAAGAAGTACTTTATGATTATTCTGCTTTCACTAGAGAATGGACTCTATTAACATTTGTCTGATTCTATTGAAACATTCCCAAAATGTTTTTGAGCTTTCCTGGTGGGCATTTTGAAGCATAAACTAACAAACAAATAAAAAAATGGGTGTGGGTATGCGTGGAGAAATTTTGCAAGAAGTTTTTTTGATCCGAGGGGCCACCAAAATTGGAAATTCTCTCTACCTCCCCTAGAGGGCATTTTGGAACAAAAAATATTTTTGTGACCCCCCCCCCTTTTTTTTTATGCCTGAGGTCATATAAAACAGCTCAGGAGGGGGCACACAGGACACATTCCCAACCCCTGTTGTAAGCAGATAACCCTGTCCTCTGCTCTTTTTGCTTGCTTCTCAAGGCCACCTTTCCTTAAAAGCAGCAGAATGCAAAGTTAGGAGAGCGTTCTCCTGAACCTGGTTTTGTGATAAGCTCTCTGGGAAAGCCTTTTCCCCTGCAAAAGCTCAAAAAAACCTGGCTAATTGCAAAGTGAACTGAGGAAAGTTTGCCCACCATGAATGGTTCTCACATTGCAAAAAGGCAAAAGTGATGGGAAAATATCATAATTGACATCACTTTAATTGCTATGGCTCAATGCTATGGAATTCTGGAAATTGTTGTGGCACTCCAGAGCTCTGTCTGAGAAGGCTAAATGTCTCAAAAAACTACAATTCCCAGAATTCCATAGCATATAGCCATGGCAGTTAAAGCAGTGTCAAATTGGATTTCTTCTGCAGTGCAGATGCAGCCTAAGTGACAAACATAATACAGTAGTGCCTGAAACACTGGCAACAGGAGGCAGGCTGGCTTGCTTATCTAATAGCAAGGCTGGCTCTTGTGGAAAGAGCACAACAGTAACCACTATAATACTCAGCAAGACCAGATAAATTGGTGTTTGTGTAACTCAACAGACATTAAACTTGCTAAGCTCCAGGAAGGCACTTATAGAATTTTACCCAGCCCATTTTAAAAATTGGATTCTTTTCCCCCTGAGGCTAATTTCATAATGGCCATATACAAATTAAACAAAGGCCTGGCGTTATTGTTTCTCTCCCAATATTTCTTGCATGTACTGAATAAAGTGTGTCCCCTTGGCCTCCAAGCAACTCAGAAACACAGTATGCCCCTTGTTTCTTCACAGGGACTGAAGCGAGGTTCAGAATGCTCATTAAAAATACTTCAGATTGAATTTCATAGTCCACAACTTCTGGAGAGCAATATAATAGTGCCATTCAGATTAGCTTAGCTACGCAGCAAACACTGTGTAATGAGGTGCCCCCTCCTCCATTCTGCCCCCAAGATGTGCCTCCAGTGCTGGATGGGAGAAACATTCCACTTTTATTGCTATGGATTATTTTATAGATAGTTTATAGCTTGACAAGATGTTCATAAATAATATCAGTAGGTTTTAGTCTCAGCCTACCTCCCCCCACCTCCAGGCCTTTCTTCCTTTTCCTGATTCCATTCTGAAACTAGATTTTACAGAAAATCATAATGACAGACTAATTAAATTATCAATACCAAGCAGCAGAGCATTCACACCAGGGCCCAGGGCTAATGCTAGACATTATATGTTTGCTTGGTTCCAACTGATAGCTGCTACCACAAACTTCTTCCTCTTTTATTCCCTGTCTCCTCCCACCATAAAATCTAGTAACTTAAAGCACTGCCCTGTGACGTTTTCTTTCAAATAGCAACTAATAAATTGGCAACCATTCTTCTGTCAGGACTCAGGAGATGCAATCCCACATGGGTGTAGCTGGTGGGGTGGAAGTCAGGGTGGATGAAGTCAGAACCAAAAATTGTTCTTTTACCTCTTTATTTTGCCAGTATCTTTTTCCTTTGCCTCATTCTTCTGACAATCCTGAAAGATTTCTTTTGGCAGAACTGATAACTAGCAGAACACTTCTGAAATTAATTCAAGGGCTACTTGTAACCTTAGAGCTACAGGTTCTCTACTGCTGAACCAGAGATTTGACATCTTGTCTAGAGATGTAGAATTTCTGGATATTGTGATATATTGGGGGCAAGGAGTCTTTTCCATTTTTTTCTTAAAAAGAAATAAAGAAAGAAAGAAAGAAAGAAAGATAAAGGAACAGGTAAGTTTTAAAAATGCAGCTTAAGACTATTAAAGCCTGGCTCTGGTAGAGAACATGTCGGATATCATTCAGACTGCTCACAGCAGAACCAAAGTTTGGGATGTGCATTGCCTGAACAGGACAATACCAGAATAGGGGTGAGTGTGAGCATGGGAGAAACAGGACTTTTGGCCGGTACAGACAAGACCCTAGTCTCAGTCAACCTATTTGTCTCTTCCGTCAGATGACTGTGGCTCACCTCAAATGGTGTGTTTACTCTCCTACAAAATGGGAATCAGTAGACTGCCTTGTATTGCTGAAGGATAAAAGGGTCAGAAAGATGCAAGATGGAAACTATAATGGACCCCGAGAAACAATCAGCTAAAATGATGGAGACTTGAAATTGGCATATTTTAAAATACAGGTTGCTACTAAGGATGCAATAAACCAAAGTAATGTAACAGGGAAAGAGAGTTAAGTAGTTGATTAATTTCTTAACAGATTTATTAAGGCTAATTTAGATATTAACAGAGCCAAATCTAAAATCCATGTAGATCAGCTGCAAATACTCAGAGAAAGGGCACACTTTGCTGTGAAGTAGTGGAAGCTAAGAGGGTGCCAGAGTTTCAAATAATTCGATTCTTTTTTTAACCACAGCTCCCAGAATCCTACAGCTAGCCAAGCTGCTTGGAAGATTTGGGGCATTGTTGTCAAAAAAAGGTAACTATTCCAAAATCTGGAAGCGAGTCTTCACCTTTTCCTCCCCTCTGATGATTTTTTTTTAAAGTTACAGTGCTGAATGAGCTCTCTCACACAAGAAAAATCAGTTGAAGTAATGCAGTTAAGGTGGAGTAGTAGTGGCAAGCAGGGGACAGATTATGCTTCCTGACTTTGTGCTTCCCTACAGTGAAATAAACCTTGCAGGTGTTTACTGCCTAGTTTGGCCCTTAGCTCTAATAGGGAACAAGAGGCAAGATGCTGCTTGCCAGTGTTGCTGACTAGAGCTGTTGATAATTCCACAGAAAGCTCCATTGTAAAAGCCAAGGAAGCTCTTTCCCCTATAAGGCATAGCTAGCCAGAGTGACTCACATGCATATTAAACTGCTGAGGCAATAAAGATGTTTCTGAATGAATGTACGAGCTGCTGACATCACTTGTAGGATAAGCTGCCATTTAAGAATCAAGAGAGTCCCTTGCACTGCCTCTCCACAGCTTTTGGGGTAACAACATCATACAGCAGTCAAGTTCACATGTCATGACAACTCAGTGTTCTTCTGGAACAGCACTTTATGCTTCACAAGCAGTGTGCTGGTGCATGCTGCCCAGTTGCTACTGCCTGCTTTAAAAGTGGCCAAAGAAGCTACAGATCAGTCTATGGTAATGTTAGCAAGATGTCTGAATCCTCCGGAATCTGATATTCCTTCAAAACGTGCTCCCTTTACGTGAGAGAAGAATATACTTCTTATACTTAATAGCAGAAGCAGAATTTCCTTTCATCAGTAGGCCTCTTCTGCTTCACACTATGCTATTCTGGAGGATTCCCAACTATTGTAAGATGGATCTTACAGGCCCCTGTGTGCGAAAATTTAAATTGTGGTCTTTAAGTTTATATAATAAATCCCAACATATACCCCAGCATTACAGATTCCCTGAGCGCAGTTACTTGCTCACTTGGCTTAACAAAAATTTCTGTGTAATCAGAAAGTTTGTAAACAATATCAAGAACAGAATCTTTTTCACAGACCTGACAAGAACTTTCTGTTGCATCTGGTGAAGCAGATAATTATACAGTACGCCCGTGTCATACGCGGGTGCATTATAAGCTACTTTCAACGTATGCTGAAAGCAGCGCCACTTCTTCCGGAAGAAACACTGTCGCGCATACCTGTGGCACATATGTGCCTCAGGTGCTGCACGCCGCTGCAAGCACAAGCCCCATTACTTGTAATGGGGCTCCAGCATATGCATTTTTGTTTTACGCAGGGGGAGGTCTGGAACAGATCCCCCATGTAATACAAGGGCGCACTGTACCTAACTAGACAGAGTCACAGATCTCATCCCTCTGCATTAATATTTAGAGGAGAACACAGAGCTGCAGGACAAAGGGGTCTGTCTTTGACAATGCTACTAGAAAGGGTCATAAACTGTACATAAACTGTACAGTCATTTCCATTTTGTATGGCTCAACAAAGTGGCATGACTAATATGTGCCAGCCATTTCCTTTCCTTGGGCATGCTGTGGACCTTTTAATGATGTGCAAATGAAGAATTCTTGGTAGTAGGTAGAATAATCAGAACATCCTTGACTAATAGTTTTCAAACAGCATCTAACAGTTACATACTTTGATAGAAACCATGAACAATTATTGGTAAAAAGTACTGCTATGATTTCTTTTACATCCCTTAAATCAGGCTAACAAAGGGTGGCCCATGGGCTGCATGTGGCTCTTAAGACCCCTAATAGTGGTCTCTTGATCTTCCGAAAGATCCCAGAGCCCCCAATTTTTTCCAAGATGATTATCAGTTGACCTGTAATAAGGCAAACTAACACCTAGCAATATAGAATTGAGGGAGGTGGAACAAACTCTGTTCACATTTATAACCCTTAGGCTTTGCTTTGTCCTAGAGCCTAGTATCTCATACCAGAAGCTCCAAATTAGTTGGCTGCCACTCTTTGTTAATTGCTTGCCAAGCTATCCGCCTTAAGGAAATTGGGGTGGGGGCGTGGAGAGGATCTCTGTCTGAGATAACAAATGCAAAGTTGAATGAAATCATTCAAGACACATCTGAAAACCAGAGGCTTTAAAAAAAACATGCAAGAAACTGAAAACAAATAATTGGCAGTGCTGTCAAGTAGATCCCTGAAAGCTGCCACATTTCCAGCTCAACTCAAAGGTCTCAACTCTCTACTCTACAGGGCCAGTAGGGATTATTCAATAAGCTGACAAACATCTGTCAAGTTCCATGTGCTCCAGGACTTGGCCAATTGTCTCTAGTCTCCCTCTACATCTGTGTGAAATTCTTTCTGGCCCATGATGTCTGCTGCACTTAACATAACAATTGATTCCATTAAAACTCTCTATTGCCTTCTGGATATCATACACTGCTTTTCCTCTTCTCCCAGAAAAAAAATATGCTGCTGCCACAGAGAACTCAGCCTTCTGTATTCAACCTGGCAACCTTACTATCTGTACTGACAGCAGTTTGCTTTCTTCTTTCAGTTCTGCCAACAGAAAAGCTGCAAGGTTAAAGGAATGATTGTGTTTTGGTTCTTATCATGACCATTCTCCCTAAGAATAGCTGATATTCCTGTTCTCTGTGAATCTGTATCACTCTAGCTTCCAACTCACTCCTTCTGCTGATCAGAACAGTAATGAACTAGATGAGGGCAAAGAAATTGAAACTTATTCCAGACAAGACAGTGGTGTTCCTGGTCAGTCAAAAGGCAGTAATTGACAGGTACTGCTTCTTAAAGACAAAATGGTGGAAATAGCAGACATTGGAAAGTTATTGTCTCCAACATCCCCACCCCCACTCCCTGGCCCTCTCAGCATGGTTCCATCTATGATGGCTGGTATATTCTAGGATTTGCATTCAAAAAACTAACTTCCCTAGCACTGGAAGAACTGCAAAATGGCTCCTTTAAGTCCTCCCCACCTCCATGGCTAGTCTGTCTACTGAATAGCTGGACTGGCTAGCTTACAAATCAAATTTCTAATCAGCAGACCTACACCACTATATGTTTCTAGCATCCGAAATTGCCTTCATTAAATCTAGAACTGCATAGCAACCTTTCATCTTCGTCATCTATGTCTATGTAAAATGAGTTAAAAAAAAAAAAAAGCCCTCAGGAATCTAGAGAAATTAAGTCCACTGGTTTTACTATCATTCGCTTTTTAAATCCACCCTGCTCTGGCCTACTTCCAGTCTGGCTCCATTGACACTTGCAAATGAAGACACAACTGGCTGAGTGATTGGGCAGTCAGCAAAGTTGTAAATGCTCTTAATGCTCTCTTCAGAAGCACATCCCATTTTAAATGAAACCATTAATGTCTGTAAGGTAATGCAGTCTGCACTTGAGCAAGCATATATAAAAAGCACTAAGTGGCATCATTAAGTTTACTATAAAAGAAAACGGAAGGAGGAATGCATTATGTGCCTAAGATTTCTGACTGAAATACATATTTGTACTTACGTCACCCATGTGCACAACAGTCCTAAATTTGTTACTTAGAAGTAAGTTCCATTGAGTTCAATGGATTTTTCCCTAAGCAGGCACAAACGGATTACTTGCCTGAGCAATGTCTACTCAGTGTTTGCCTACAAACAGTAGGCATGTGACCAAAGACTAATAGTAAAAATATACATGCAAATACACATCTGCACCACATGATTTATTGCTCCCTGCTTCCGTTCTGAAGCATAACAACAACGACAACATAAATGTTGTTATCATTCCTTGCTTCACACTTCGGCTGTTACATTCCTCTATATATAGTAATATGTTCATTTTTTAAAAGTATTTGTAGATAGGGTCCACTGAACGTTCCTTAGCTGTTGTTTTATTTACATGTTAAAGTAATTTGATTCAGGGTAGTTACTTTGCATCCCATTCAGGACTAGGGGGTATCAGTCCACAAAAACTCTTCTGGCACAGCTCTCATTCCTGCTGCATGCTTTCACTATTTAAGGGCGCTGCAGCTGCCATATGATAATTTCAAAAGATTTTCTAACTGCCAAGGAGCCGCTCTTTTGACCTCAGATTCCTTCAAGGCACCTGTTTTAGAAAAATACACTTCACACTACATTCTTTTACAGTTTACTCCCCTTCCTCTTTCACTGCTTTGTAGAAGAAAGTTATGCCTGAAAACACAAAACTCCACACATTTAAACTTGTGAATTTCAGATTATTTTAAAAACATAGAAAAACAATAGACACATTTTACAAAGTCTTGACCTGAATCCAGAAAAGCCAGAAACCACATGCTGACATAGGTATGATGACTCAGAAGCACCTCCTTCCTCTCAGCCTGTGTGCACCAGAAAAAAAACTAGGAGGGGCTTGGAAAATTGATGGAATGATTTTCTGCCTCACAGAGAGCAGGGGAGGGGAAGAACGTTCTGATATTAAGTCGTCACTCTGAATTCGTGGTTTTGGAATTCGCGGTTATGGTTATTCGCAAGGCTGCTGCCTCCCCCTTCCTCCTCCCTCCTCCCTTGACTCCTTTCTATCTCCCCCTCCCTCCTTCCTTTCGCAGCCCCGGGTCTAACCTTTGCCTTGGGACTTGGAGGGGGCCAGGGTGTGGGGGCCACTAGGCCGGTAATCCACACTACTCCAGCCAGCGCCATGGCGATTCCCCTTCCCACCGGGCATATGCTGCCCAGCGGTGCGCAGATTAAGGACTTGGTGGTCCCCACATCCTGGCTCATCTTCCCGACTGAGGGAAGGCCCCCTCTAAGCCCCCGAGCAAAGGTAGGCAGAGAAAGGAAGAGGGGGAGGGACTTGAGTATCCACGAAATTTTGAATTCGTGGGGTCCCAGAACGGATCCCTCATGATTTGGAGGGACGATTGTACCATGAACCATTTAGCCATAAGAAGAATTGCTGTCAAACATCTAATCCAAAACTTGCTCTCATGAGGACTCAAATCCAGGCATTGTGCACCCGTGCCATATGCGGGCACACTATACACAGTTTCAGCTTACGTGGGAGCCATGGGCAAACAAAGTAATGCACCACACCCAAGGCTGCCTCGAGCTGTGAGCACATGCACCCCCCCCTCCCGCGTAAGGGGAGGGCCCACTGTATTCCCTAGCAGATGGATTCCATAATGATTGTTTTACATGGCATATTTCCTGCCTAAAGTAAACTGTTTTCTTAATAAAATCTGCAGAAGGGGTTTTATATAACTTATAATAGATGAGCCTTTAGTATCTGCTGGGTTTGGTTCCAAGACCCACCATGGATATCAAATTCATGGATGCTCAAACCCCATATACACAATGGCATAATAAAATATAAAATGGCAAACACAGAAAGGATTTGCTTTCTGGATTTTAAAAAATATTTTCAAGCCACAGATGGTGAAATCCATGGGATACAGAATCTGTGTATATGGACAGCTGACTGTAATGTATTGAGCCAGCATGATGTAATGGTCTCTGTGTTAGACTACAACACAGGAGACCAGGGTTCGAATCCCCACTCATAAAACTCACTGGGTGACCTTGGGCAAACCACCTTCTACCTCAGAGGAAGGCAAAGACAACCCCTTCCAAATAATCTTGACAAGAAAACCCAGTTATAAGGTCACCTTAGGGTTGCCATAAGTCAGAAATGACTGGAAGGCACACAACACACAACCAACTGACTGTATGCATATCACCATGCATTTTTCCTTGGGGAGGATAACCAATTTTACCCTGTGTTTTCAAATAGCCTTTCTCTTAAAAAAAAAAGGAAAAAAAGATCCACTTTGAATTGAAATTTTATTTAAGCTAAATATGTTTTGACTCTGGTTCTCCAAAGCAGCTTACATTATTAAAATATAATCATATCATAAACAGAATATTAAAACTCATACACAAGTGAGCATACCCTCCCCAAAACAGAAACAAAACATACACACAGAAATGGGAATTTGCTGAAACAACTACACATTGTTTTAACTACGTATTTATTTAAATACTCCAGATTCATTTATTTTCCTCTCTGACAGGCACACTTTATGTGGGGGAAAAACACCCTTGTGAGAAATTAGGTTTCTTGGAGAAGAAAATGGTAACAACCCTCCTGTTCCTGCTGAACATATTAACAGGAGGCTTGCTGCAGTTAGAAAGTAAGTGCTTCATAAAAATTCCAGCACAACACAGCAATATTTTACAAAGCAACAAAATGCCATTGTTTAAAAACAAGGAAGAGGGGAAACCCATGCTTAGAAAACACACACCTACATACATAATATTGTTCAAAGCTTATTATAACTGTGTAAGGCAGACAACAGAACTATTGTGCCCACAACCAGCTTGCCTGGTGACCTGAAGTGTCCTATCTTTCATAACCAGCCAGTCCAATTTTGAAGATCTGCATAACATTTAGCTCTAGGACTGCTTTTTTTCTAAAGATATATATTGCAAATTCAAGGGGAAATAGTTGACAAAGAAGAGAAGATTGAATGGAATGCCAAAAATTATGTCTGACACTTACAGTGTTGGAGTACTTTTTCCACCAGTATGTGAACTATAGAAGGTAATGTAAAATGTGTGGTAATTTTAAGGTTCCAAACAAGGATAGTTTTGTCAGATACACAAATTACAAGAGCACCATGCATCACAGAAGGGTAATATGAAGGTGGAAACTTACAAAGGTCAAAAAAGAAACAAGATGGGACTATTAATAATAATAATAATAATAATATTATTTGTATACCGCCCTCTGGCAAACCATCCGGGCGGTTTAACAACAGTAAAATATAAAATATGACAATTAAAACACTTTATCCCTCCCCCCCTTAAGAACTATAAACAGTATAACATATTAAAAACACAATGTCAATGCATAAAAACAACAATTAAAAACTGAAAACCCTGATATCCCTGTTGATCTCGCACCATCACTAAGATGGGGCCACGGGGGAATGAGGGAATCAGGAACCTGGGCCGGGATGGTTAATCTGGAAAGGCCTGCCGGAAGGATCCGTCTTGCCGCTTTTTAAAGCTGTCTAATGATGTTATCTGAGGATCCTTGGCAGGTCGTTCCAGAGTTGGGGGCGACAGCAGAGAACGCCCTCTGGGAGGTCGCCGCAAGCCTAGATTTTAGAGGCTGTAGTAAGTTCCTCCCAGAGGAGGAGAGCGCGGGGAGGATTGTACGGGAGGAGGCTGGTCCCTAAGATAGCTTGGACCCAAGCCATTTAGGGCTTTAAAGGTGATAACCAACACCTTGTACTGGGCCCGGAAGCGATAGGCAGCCAGTGGAGGGACCTCAAAACCGGGTAGATGTGGTCCCTCCTAGATGTCTGAGACAAGCCTGGCTGCCATATTTTGAACCAGCTGTATTTCCGAGTCAAGCACAGGGGTAGCCCCATGTAGAGTGCATTACAGAAATCAGGCGTGAGGTTACCAGCGCGTGCACAACCGTCTCGATCCCTTACTTCCAGAAAAGGCCAGCTGGCGTATCAGCCGAAGCTGATAACAGGCACTCCTGACCGTCGCATTTACCTGATTTGTCATCAGGAGCGACGAGTCAAGGAGCACCCCCAGACTGCGAACACAGTCGCTGGGGAGAGTGTGACCCCATCCAGGACTGGAGGTTGCAACCCAATTCTTGGTTTCGGGGCCGCTACCATGAGCACCTCCGTCTTGTCTGGATTCAGTTCAATCTGTTTTCCTCATCCAGCCCATTACCGCCTGAAGACATTCATGAGAGAAGAGATGCCATCGGAATTCGAGGCGACGAAGCGATAACGAGAAATAGATTTGGGTGTCATCAGCGTACTGTAACACCAGCAAAAACAAGGGAAAAAAATAAGGAAAACAAGAGATGAGGCAGGGTGTAAAAGGCTGAAATGGATCACATTAACAGCAGAAATCTATGGCAGGGTCTATAACCCACAATCTGGGCCGTTCATACTACACAGTTATAGAACTATGATTCCATTTTGATTGCCATAACAACATCCTATGGAATCTTATATTTGTACTTGGTTAGGCACCAGAGCTCTCCGGCAGAGAATTAATACAGTCGCTCCTCTGTTCTCCAGACATGACGTCTGCGGTCTTGAATATTCATGGAGGGGTGGCCTCGGGGGTTGGACTGGATGGCCCTTGCGTCTCTTCCAACTCTACGATTCTATGATTCTATGGTAGCGACCCCATGGTGCACGCGCACCATGTGCACGTGTCTATTCAAGCCTATGGGGCTTGAATATTGGCAAGTCTCCAGTTTTGCAGAGGGGTCCAGAAGAGTGCAGAGTACTCTTTTAAAAAAAAACACACCTTTCTTGATGCAAAAATGTATAGCATCATTGTGTCACAAGGCAGATGTTGGGAGAGAAAGGTGGGATCCAGTTCCATTAAATCTTGGATGAAACTGATTATCATGAGCTGCTAAAGCCCATGACTTTTAAATCTTGTGGAGGGATTCCTCTTCATGTGATCACTATCGGTGTGATTCATGAATACACAAGAGACAATCTCTAAGTGGCTGCTCCCAGATTGTAGATTGCCTCCCCTGGAGGCTTGGTTGGCCCTATCTCTATTCTTTTCCTAATGGCAGGCAAAGATCTTATTATTTGGAGGGTTAGGGCTTGGTTGTTAACTCACTCAGGAGAAGAAGCTTTTAATAGGGTATCTTATGCTCTTATTCTTTTTACTGTGGAAAACATGGGAGCCTGCTTATAGGACTACAAATTTGCATTTCGCTTACTTTTCACTTACCTTTGGGCACCCTCATATACCAGAACATATCCACTCCAAATTTCTGCATTTGTCAGTCCATCTGAGCAGATCTGTCTGCACATGGTTACATGTAATAGTCCATGAATTCCCTTTTTGCCTTCTTCCCGCACAGATGTTCTTTAAAACACTAATTTTTCACTCTTTGGTCCTCCAGATGTTTTGTTTCAGAAGTCCCAACCATCTGGCCATTGTCAAGATTTCAGATGTTTGAGAACCACTGCTTGAAGACATAAACAGACTTCATACATTCTCAATTTATTTCTTAGTTTACAGAGATTCGGAGTTCACTAATACAGAACACACCTGTGTTGGATTAGCAACATAACTAGAGAAGGTGCTAAGAGAAATTGGGTATGGAAAATAAAGCCTCAGTTGAATAAACAAAAACTCCTACTCCTCATTTTTATTTATACCCTGCAGTCTCCTAGATTGAGACTCAAAGTGGCTTACAAATTACAATGATTACACGACACCCTTTAACCTCAGCTTCACCATTGTTCCAGGATCAGAATACGTGCCAAAGGCAGCATAATATCATCAATAGCAGAAGTGTCATGAGAGGACAGATTGTCTGCCATTTATAGAAGCTGAATCTTTAAGTAAATTGGATAGTACAGCTAATGCACTACATATATGTCTACTCAGAAACTGTTCCACTGAGTTCTGTTGGGTTACTCCTAGGTAAGTGATATTTATTTTATTTATTTAAAACAGCTGGGTATGGTAAAACCACTGAAGACCACAGCTAAATCTATTTAAGGCTTTATATTTAAGTAAACCAACTGTCAACACTACATTTTTAAAAAATAAACATTTCTTTTCTGGAAGTGTCGTCAGTGGCTTGCCAGAATGGAAAATGGAGAGGACTCTACAGCTTTAATGCTTGTTTAGAGAGGGATTCCAGCAGGTTTGCTTATGATTGACAGTGTGACAAGTAACACTTGCTGAAATTCCTCTTGTATTCCCTCTTTCCTCTCTAGGACTACACTTGTTTCCTGATTCTAGCTATTGGCCAATAGTAGATACATAGTCCCTAGCTGCCATGCCATCAGCTCCACACCCTTGTTAGAGTCACCTGCTCGGTTAGCAGGACTTAACCAGACTGCAGACCATGGGTACTATTCTTAATTTTAGGTGCAAAAAAATCAAGCATACCACACACTACACATGATAAAGGGCAAAATACAACTCTGTTATGTCACATTCTTTTGTTACTACCAGAAAGTCTGCAAAGTGCAATGCCAATGTACAGAAGTAAAACCAAAGGCCAGTGATATTAAAGGAATTATAAAAATTCTGGCATCAGAGGCATAGTCTTAATAATAATAATAATAAATTTTATTTCTACCCCGCCTTTCCAAAAAATGATCAGGCGGCTTACAAAAGTTAAAAAAAGTTACAATACAAAGTAAACAATTACAGTATAAAGTTAAAACATTACTGCATAAAAAGGAACAGGAATCAGAAAAAATACACATGTCAAGGCAAACAATCAAATCACATGGTCGGGGTCAGAAGAGAAAAGAAGGGGCAGAGGAGAAACAGTTAACTAAAGTGGGAAGGCCAGCCGGAATAAGTATGTTTTTAAATTCTTTTAAAAGAATCTAGTGAGGCGCGAGCGAAGCTCTACAGGGAGCTTATTCCAGAAAAATGGGGCAGCGATGGTAAAAGCCCTCTGTGAGGTCTCACAAGATGTGATCTAGGAACCTCAAAGTTAGGTCCCGAGTTCGAGTGTGCGGGGCAGACTATATGGGGAGAGGCGGTCCTCCAAGTACCTGGGCCCAAGCCATTTAGGGCTTTATAGGTCAAAACCAACACCTTGTATTGAGCTCGGAAGCGAATAGGCAGCCAATGTAGATCTTTTAAAATAGTGTTTATGGTCACCTGGAAGTACCAGCGACAATCTAGCTGCCATGTTCTGTACCATTTGCAGCTTCCGAGTTTGGTACAAGGGTTGCCCCATGTAGAGCGCATTGCAAAATCCAATCGAGAGGTTACCAAAGCATGTACAACAGTTTCAAGGTCCTACGGTCCAGGTAGGACGCAGCTGGCGTATCAGCCAAAGCTGATAACAACACTCCTGACCGTCGCATCCACCTTAACTTCAGGGTTTAGTCTGCAGCAGAATTCCTGTTCCAACATCCCTTGAGTTGCTAAATTCTAATGCAAATTCTAATGTCATAAGGGACACACATATTCATTTGCAGGGCAAACATGTTGCAATCCTGTCAATAATACAGACTTCCGTTCCAAACTCCAAACTTCAAAGCACGCATGACTTTTCCTAGGGATCAGTGTACAAATTTCTCCTTTGCTGTTATACACGGGTTGGCCAGTTTTATTGTAGGAAGCCTTGCTTGAAATTGCGACCATTCAGTTACATACTTTCAAGTACTAACAGAGTCTAATCATTTAGATTACTCACTCTACAATTCTGAAATTTACAAGACAAGCAACAAATCCTTAATAGGTGCCGCAAATCCTTCCTTGACACCAAACATCAATTTAAGCAGGTTAAATACCCTGACTTTGCCACACTCATAATCAACACTATTTTATCAGAGCAGAGGATATTTTAAAGAGATTTTTTAAAATCTTAAATTATCTTCTCTTGTGTTACCAACATTCAGTTTTTAACTAGTAATAAGTAAACAAAATCTCGTGTTGGAATTTTGGCCTGAACAAAAAGATCAGAAAATAAAAAGTATGCTTAGGTCATAAGTTACTGTAGTGATCTGGGTAGATTTCCCCCTATCTTCTTTCACAAAGTATCTGGATTACTGTAGAATATGTTTTACTTTTATATCTCCAGACTACTTTATAATGTTTAAAGTAGAGTATATTTATTTCGTACCTTTAGACTGTGTTGGGTCCAGTCTATCTGAAATACCAAGGCCTTGTCTGCAAGGGCCAAAAGGCCTGTCCCTACTTCCCACTTCCTGCAGCCATCTTGTTTAGACACTGGCATGGCCCAAAACCTGGTTCTGGTGTGAACAGTTGTACAACACTTAGCATCAGAACTGGGGTTAACACCATTTAAATAAATTAAAAAACCTACATCTTATCGAGCTCCTGCAAGATCCTGAGCCCTTGTTCCCATGCCAGGGCAGCGTCCGCACCGACATCTGCTGAGCTGCCCTTCATGTCTGCCATGGTTGCCAGTCTCTTGCTCTGAGATTAGAATGAGGCACCCAGCCATGTGATCATTGCTGGGTGCCTCATTCTGACCTCAGAAAAGGGTGACCTGCAGATGTGCCGGATGGCTCATGGGATGCCCCTGCAGACAACTGCCCCCAGTGCCAGAATGGAGAGATAAGTAATGGGGAGAGGTCGGGTCAGCTTGGGCCAGGATACTCTAGCTCATGTTCCTAGCTGGTGCAGACAGGGCCCACATCACTCAATATGAGCCCCCCCCCAGGTTTTAAGATGCTTGAGTTAGGGGTCTCTCTTGATCCCATCACCCTCACACAGACACATTGGTAGAAGACACAGGAGAAGCCTTCTTAGTGGCTATCCACAACTGCTATAGAATTCTCTCCCATGGGAGGCTAGGTTGCCCCTCTCTGCTCAGTTTCAATTGGGGGTAAGGACTTTTGTCTTACATAGGCCTTTGACAGTTAACTGGTCACTGCAATTTTTTTTAAATGACTAATTTTGTTTTGTTAGGAATGAATTAATTTCTAACATATTTAAAGCGAGATGTTTTTCAACACTGCCACTAATTATCCTATTTTTACTTAGGAAACCGAGACCCTTATTAAAGGACACTTTTCTATAACCCTGAGTTATTATCAGCTGTGTCCACTATGCCACCTATTTAATAAACTTTAGACAAGTGAAAACTTCTGGTAATCTTAATCCAGGAGTATTCTGGGATTGGTCTCAAGGTTCCAGGCTTCATCTCAAGATGAGCACTGTGACAAAGAAGTGCACTAATCTAAATGTTCTACGTTTTAGTGCATGTTTACTGTAGTTAACGAACTCAAGAAGAAGAGACATAAAGTGGATCTAATTTGGAACTGACACACTGAGGATTTTGTATCTTAAATGAACCCTATCAAATGGTTCCTGAAAAGGTGTGAACAACCACTACCAGCCACATACTAAGGCAGAATAAGTTAAGATAATATCGTAAGGTCAGGATGTAGGAGTGTGTGACATATTGGAAACTTTCTGGATCTGTATCAGTTCTAAACCTTCTGGGGTCTAACATTGGCCTGTTACAGACTGCCAAAATAAGCTGCTTCGGGTTCTCTTGGAGGTATGCTATTTAATGATGCATGGGTCCTAAGAGTCCGAGTTGCCCAAAGCCACACTCCATCCTAAGCACTGGAGTGCAGCTTTGTGCCGCTTCCGGATTCTTAGGACCCATGCATCATTTAACAGATACTCCAAAGGCCCAAAGCAGCTTTATTTTGGCAGTCTGTAACGGCCATTATTTTCTTAAATCTGTTTTTGTGAAGAATATGTATTTTGGTCTAGTAAAAATATTTTCTTGAATTGTGTATTAAATATAATAATAAGTTCCTCAGGGAGCCAACTTATTTAGATTTGTTTCCCTGATTGTCGAAAAGCTTATACGTACCATTACCAAAGATTTTGCTGAAAAAACCTGCAAGATTGTAATTCAAATTTTTCAACCAGCATCATTAAAGCAGTCGTCTATGTTGGAAATCAATTTATATCTCATTGGAGATAATTGAAAATCACTGACTTGGGATCTGCTATACTTGTATACATCTATACTAAAATGTGTGTTTGTGTTTGCATCTATGTGTGACTGTAAGCAGATGCTGATAAAGAGCAGTCTCTGGCCATTCCAGTCGTGATCGTGCAGGACTAGTGAATGCACAGCCCGCTTCCAAAAGGGTTGCTACTGCAGACCCAAGATTGTTATGCCAGAAACTGGTCCAGCTTTTAGCACCATAGCGCAGCCTCAGGCAGCTTCCCCACTTTTCAGGTGTGAATAATTTATTAAAATGTTTTTAATTGTACTTTTTTATGCTGTCAAGCCACTCTGAGTCCCAGTCCTGGGAAAAGAGCAGGATACTCACTACTATATACTACTATAATAAATAATAATATATTTATATGCCCCCAAGCATCTGGAAACTGCTGTATTTGGCCTGGCATTTCAGGCCTCAGAGGATACTAAGAGCACCCTGGGGCAGTATATTCAGTGTTTGGTTTGTTGTTGTTATTTTGTTGTTAACAGACTAATTAATTTTAGCTAACTGAAATTGTCTGGTCTTATCAATTTCTTAGTTACTAAGCAGCAGACTTCTCTAAACATTCACCAATGATCAGGATGAAGTATGAGGCAAGCTTGAGATATATTTTTTTTTTACATGGCCTATAGGCAACTCAGTATAGTGCTTCTTCTGCCTGGCCTTTTCAGCGTGAAAAGACAGACTGGAAGACCGAGCAAGTCCTGCTACTTGGAAATCTGAGTAGAGAGAGGGTTTAACAACCATCCGGTTGAGGGAAGAGCAGATAAAAGAAGAAGGTGAGGGGGAATATTAGAAAGGCTGAGAGAAGAGACAGGCCTCAGTGTGAGAGTAGGGGACACTTAGTATTTTTGCTGCTCTTAAAAGCTAAATGCACTTGGGAGTTTGCCACTGGATTATGTTTTGGCAGTATAGTCCCTCCATGTGATAAGAGCAATGTCTCAAAAATGATCTCTTAAACTGTCTTTTCTCTACATTAGGTCCAACACTGTATAAATTCAGTTGAGGCCCTTTAACTACGCTGGCTCAGTGCTAGGGATCCTGGGATTGTAGCTTATTGTGGCACCAGGCTCCCTGCCAGAGAGGCTAAATGTCTCATAAAACTACAGTCCTGTCTCAAAACTGCTCATGGTAAAACCGTCTCAAGACGAGATAACTTACATGTCTCAATACTTCCACCCAAGACTTGAGTGCTTTCAGAATGGTGGATTGCTCATAATTAAACCGCACTGTGGAGCCCTTTCATCTTCCCTCTTAATATTCTTCTCTAGTTAAAAAAAAAGGCCACAAAAAAAAAAGTGAGACAATGATGTTGTCTCGATCCCCCACAAACTTGTGACCACCGTAAAATTGTCTCGAATGCTTTTCTGATACGATCCAGAAAGTTTCCATATGTCCATCCCACCTACATCCTGAACTCATTCCCCCAAACTGTGGTGTGTGAAAAAATTGATTTTATGACCAACAGTGCTAATTATGGTCAAGGCCTTGGGAGGGGGCTATCTTGCCACATTTTACAGGGACCTTTACTATTTAAGTTTCTGTAGGACTTAGAAAATCAGGAAATTATTAGACTGGCTCAGTTCAGCTTCTGTAGTTTATATGCAGTTTTAAAATCAGACAGTAGTAGCACTGACATCATTAGCTACATTCTTTGCATGGAATAGTAGCAGTCCCTAACTAACTCCAAAACACACTGGAGAAATACAGTGGTACCCCAGGATACGAATGCGCCGCCTTACGAAATCCGGGTTACGAAAAAAAATCAATAAAAAAACTGTTCCGGGTCGAGGTTATTTCGGGTACGAGAAATTTTTGGTGTTTTCGGCGCTTTTTCGCACCAAATCGCGGCTTTCGCTATTAGCGCCTATGGGGTTTCGGCTTGCGAAAGCTTTTCGGGTTACGAACGAAACGGCGGCGGAACGAATAATTCGTAACCCGGGGTTTACTATTAGTGCTTCTAAAAGAGTCCTTTGGAATTTTGTTTGAATGCTTCAAATCCCAGAAGCCCTGTTAAGTAAAGAAAGAGGTAGTGCCACATAATCTTTAAACTTTTCTTTAAAGTACGTTCGTTTGTTCTCATGCCCTCTCACCCTTAACTATTAGAAATCCCCAGGCAATCTTCTCTAACATGAATACAATTATGTCCTTGCACAGAAAATTTGTTTCAGATTTCAATTAGGAAAAAAGTGACCAGAAAGAACCATATTATCACTTAAATATGGCAGGGCTCTAAGATGGACTTGCAAAATGACAGTACAGAAATAATTTTATCTTGGTAGGATGGAAAGGAAACCGATAGGCTTTCACACACATCACTGAATTCTAAATGTCATCCAAATGCTCTTTATATTGTTTTCATGACAACAATAAGTAATTTGCAATTGATGGAATGCATCTTGCAACAACACTGGTTAGCAAAACACAAAGCACATAGTACATTCTACTCAGTAAATGGCTCATCTTTGAGACAGCAACTGAATAACAATTTCCCAGCTAAATATAGCTCTTCAGCTATAACACTTCCAAGCACCAAATTGAAATTGAGAACTCACAAGGAAATTCCCAAAGATGGAAGAAGCCAAAGCTACCCGGTTTAATCTAAAACATGGAGATAGTATGGAAAGACTCAAAATAAGGAATTAGATACACCATCATCCAGGGCTGCGGCCTTCTTCTTTTTTTTTTTTTTTTTGGCCAAAATAGCTGCCTGAAAACAAAATGCTGGTTAAATATGTGTCTGCATAAGTATGTATAAATATGTGTATGTGTGTGCGAGTGTGTGAGTGTGTAAAATCAATATGTAATTTCTACTTTTCTAGTGCCAGTGCACTATCATAAATAATATTCAGCACGCATATATATATATATATATATATATAATTACATATGGAAGACACTCAAAATTTTAATGGTTCTCTCTGTGGTATTTTAAAATATGCAGAAACTTTGAACAGATTCACAGAAGCAGTCACTCACTCAATCCCACTTCTTCAGCATTTTTCCCACTTCCACTACACTAAATCTCATGTCTGAGCTAGTCTTAGGCATGCAGAGACACACTTCTTCCTTCTCTAAACTACCTCCCACAGCTCACACCAAACAAGCTAATCTGAATGTGCATCCTGTGTCACTGTTTGAAACAGCCATCCTGGCAAGGAAGTTCTCATCTTCACCTTCATGCACTCACACTGACTCTCTCCCTTCTCATTCATTTAGGCAGAAGAGGAAGGTAGAAAAGCAGGCTGAATTTTTAGATGTTTTCTCCATCTAACCTGTCTCTCTGGTGGAGCTCATGCTTTCTTTGTGTCTTCTTTTCTTCCTCTGTCCTCCCTCCCTTTCTCCTGGCTCTTCTGCTCCTTCCAAACTGTACAACATTCCACAAAGAAGGGTCAAATCAATTATCTGTCATTCGACCCTGCCTCCTCTCCCACCCCCACCGCTCAAACTTAGAACATAGCTAGTAAGAGGCAGAGCCCCGTGTTACTCTGAAAATTAGTACAGTGTGCCCGCGCCATACGTGGACATACTATAAGCGGCTTCTAGTTTACGCGGAAGTCGTGTGATGATAAAAGCAATGGCGTGCGTGCCCATGGTGCGCATGTTGTCCTGAGCTGTGAGTACACATCCCATTGTTTCCAATGGGGCGCAAGCAAATGCAGATTTCTCCTTACGTGGGATCCCCGCATAAGGGGAAGGTCTACTGTACATAAAGCCCTGGTAATTATAGGTAAAAGAGCAACACTGTTGTTACTCATAGAATAACTAATGTTACATCAAAGCTCTAGGGACATTCCAGTGCCTTGTTTTGTAGGGTAGGTGCTCACATAACAACACCTCCTGATGCCAATACAGTCCGTCCTTGCCTTACGCGGGGGATCCGTTCCGGATCCTCCGCATAAGGCAAATTCCGCCTATGCTCGAGCCCCATTGGAAACAATGGGGCTTGTGCACGGCGGCGCAGCCGCGCGCAGGGCGCAACAGGCGCACGCACCCATTCAATTGAATGGGACGCGCCGCCCCTTCCGCCCCGCGGATTGAGCGCGTATGCTCATGGCTGCGTATGGCGCGCCCGCATATGGCGCGGGCGCACTGTATTTCTCCTGCCAGATTCTTTGGATTCTTAGAAGGCATGATGTAGACATCCATAACATTTCCTGTCAGCTCTGTGGTGAAGGGAACATCTGCATTACAGTAATTTCTACCCCACAAAGATAACCTAAGAGCAGGTCTCAGAAAATTCTCTAAGTAGAAGCTCCCAGAGACTGTTAATTAAAACCTTTGCAAAAGACAACTGATAAAAGAGGAAATAGAAGGGGCAGAGTATGACTCACAGGCCTATCAAGGTGTTAAAGTGTCATACAATTACTGGATCTAGCTAATTTTCTCTAATTACCAAGTGCTAGCACTGACTTAATTGGTATCTTATGTGATACACATTTACAAAGAATGTCTTGAAAGGCATGTCTGTATCCAAAAACCTGGGATTCCTGGAAGAACTTCATGTTCACAGACAAAAAATAGGATGGTATGGGGAAAGTCTGGTCCACAAACTGCAAACTTCAAACTTCACCCGAGAATCATGCCATAAGCCCTCCAAATGCATGCACATTCTCAAAACCCTTCCTTAGGGTTGCTATAAACCAGAAACAACCATGAAGCACACCCAACAGCAAACCTCCAAACTTGCTAGAACCTACACTCCCATACATAGCTCTGTTTCTCCTCCAAAGCAGTGGCAGGAAGGGACCCTTGGAAATCCTGGGGGTGAAGACAAGGGAGAGAGAGAGAGGTTTGTCCCTGTTTTGCAAGCTATGAGCGTTGGAAATCCTGGTGGTAAAGGTAGGGAGTGTGTGTGTCGATGTTTGCCCATTTTCCATGCTGAGACTGTGACCCTTGGGCCAGGTCCAGAGAGGGAGAAGTAAGGAGGTAAGTGTTGCTTTGTTTCCCTCTTTAGATCTTTTGTAACATGCTCCAGTGTTTGACCCTTGACTTATCTATGGGTCATATAAAAATCCATGATTTTGGCCCCCCAAACTTCCCTCAACTTATACATGGGTATATATGGTAATTGAACTGGATCCAGACTAAATTAGTCCACACTAAAATCAATGGGACTTAAGTCACAAAGGAGTTTTCCCACTGATTTCAGTGGGACCCAAGTGCAACTAACTTAGTCCATGTCCAACCTATCAATTATTTTGCAACTGCAGTTCTATTATACTTTACTGCATACAAGTGTTTATTACAATGTTAACTGCCTTTGCCCTCATTTGTCAGTGAAGTAAACTCTACCATATTGTATAAGAAACTACATTTTCAATCTTTTAATAAAATAAGACATAACTTTTTCTTTCAACATGTTTGTTGCCTATCAGTACTCTGTAATGACAGGTTTACTTTGTTGTTGTTGCTGTTGTTGCCTTCAGGTTATTTCCAACTTATGGTGACCCTAAGGCAAACCTATAATGGGGTTTTCTTGGCAAGATTGGTTTCAAAGGAGGTTTGCCACTGCTTTCCCCTGAGATCATGTGACATGCCCATGGTCACCCAGTGGATTTCCATGGCTGAGCAGGGAATTGAACCTTGATCTCCAGAGTTATAGTCCAACACTCAAACAACACCACACTAGCTCTCCAGGTTTACTAATGTGGTTTAAAACAGTTGCCAGAATAGTTTTTGCTCAAGCATTCTTGCAAAGGCTTGATTGCAGACTTTCTTATGTCATTACCAAACCGGCATACAATTTTCCTGGAGTTATGACTGGTTCTCACTTGTTCTGTTTTCAAGAAGGGTGTCAAAACATCTCTTTTTAACTTGGCTTTTAAAGGATTTTATACTTAATGTGTGTAAAATTTTGTTATTATCACTGAATTGTGTGTGTGTGTGTGAGTGATTATTTTTATTTTTGAACTCTTTTTGAACAGCACATAGGGTTTTTTAGAAAGATGATAAATACCTTAAATAATCTATGTAAAAATGATCTTGATTAATCTATTTCACTTCTAATCAGAAACCTGCTTTAGAATCAGATTTCTCTAACTAGACGTTTGAATATTATACAGTCGGCTCTCCATATCCAGATTCTGCACCCATGGGTTCAATAATCCACTGCTTGGAAAAAAAATTAATTCCAAAAAGCAAACCATTTTGCTGTTTTATATAAATGACACCATTTTACTATACCATTGAATATAATGGGACTTGAGCATCAACAAATGTTGGTATCCATGGGAGTTCCTGGAACTAAACCCACTGGTTACCAAGGACCCACAGTATATTGGCCAATAATATGGCTCTAAGTATTTGACTACTATTATACATTGGCCAGAGTCTAACTGTATCATTTTGCAAATCAGATGCACATGGAGAATACCCAATGGTTGTACAACTGGATGCATAAATAGTCTTACACCAGACTGACAAACTCATTTCAGTAACAGTTGCACATGCCAAAGTATGTCTAGAGATCACAAGAGATAATGGGTTATTGGTGTCACAAATGGCAAAACCAGTAGTGTTGCTAGTACTTGCTTTTCCTCTACTAACATTTGATTGGATATGGGTCACTTGTCTTCCATACAATGAGATGTAAAATTGTGTATGTTCACTGGGGCAAATTTTTGAGGAGACCTGTATTAGTTGTGGCTGTTCATTAAAAGAAATTATTAATCCAGTAAAACATGTACTATACCTTAGATTTCATATACACCCTGCTTATACAGCATACTTTTATGGCAACCATAGACTTCGGGCACTGTAATTCTGATACAATCTTTCTTGTGGTCATATCATTAAAGTAAACAGAAAGGGGGGCTTACATTCTGCACACTGTTCTGGCTGTAGTGGGATAACTTCATGAAATAGGAAGGTTGCACCAGAGTTTTTATAGCTACATTCTTGTTTTCCATTTTTTAACAGCTGCCCAAATTTCACCTTGAATCCTCTGTGCAGGTTCTCTTGGCTTGAAATACAAACTGTCATGAAAGATACATCCTGCCAGCTTAATTCACTCATGCAGCCAGCTGAATAACCCCTTTCACTGGTTTTGAATAGTACTTTTCCACAGTATGAAAAGGTGGCCTTGTAGCTTCAGCTTGCCTATCACTTCCAAGCTGCTGGGAACATTTTATACATGAATTACATCACCTTGTCTCTCTCCTGTAAGGTTACTTGCATGTAAACGCAAGTAACATGCACCCTCTCCTTTCTCCATTTAAACAGTATTTCCTCTTACTAGTCACTGAAAGAATGTTCCCTTTCAAAACTCATCAGGAAGAAAAGAGTGGCTTGTATTCTAGTGAGTACCAGTATTACAGAGTTGGCATTTCTGGTTTTACCAGTTTGTTTCTCTAAAATATAGCCCACACAGCACCTGGTATTCATTGGTGGTCTCCTATCTAAGTATTAACCAGGTCTGACTCTGCTTAGCTTCAAGATCAGACAGGATCTGGTGCACTTAGGGTATTTAGACCAGCTATCTACTGAATTATGCCACTACAGTGGTGCCTCGGGATACGAAATGATCGGGTTACGAAATTTCCGGGATACGAAAAAGTTGGATTGGCAAAAACTGTTTCGGGTTACGAAATATTTTTCGGGTTACGAAATTCATTTCGGCGCGAAATTCAAATGCTGCAAAGTGCAGCTATAGGCTTTCCAGTGCTAACGGAAAAGTGTTTCGGGTTACGAAATTTTCGGGTTACGAAAGGAATGGCGGAACGAATTAATTTCGTAACCCGAGGCACCACTGTATAAATAAGAAATAGCCAGTAGGATATCAAAGGTGAAATTGAACCCAGCTGAGTCAACTACGTAAATCTAAGCACTGCTCTACTATTCCATCAATGATTTGTAGAGAGATTTTGTAGCACCTTTGAGACTAAATGAAAGAAATTGGCAGCATGAGTTCATAGACTAAAGTCTACTTCCTCAGATGCATATGACTTTAGTCTACAAAAGCTTATGCTGCCAATTTTTTTCTTTCTGTTAGCCTCAAAGGTGCTACAAGATCTCTCTACAACTGATTCTATAGACTAACATGGCTATATCTTCGAATTCCAGCAATGATGTTAGTGGTAAACTAGGATCAGTCTGTAGAGCTCCCAAATTCAGATTTTCTGAAAGCAGGCTTAATATGAAAAGTTTCCAAGGGGAAAGTGTGTTGGCTGATATTGCAAACTACAGATCATAAAGAGGAATGAATAATGACTGAATTTTTCATTGACAGTGTGGCTTTTGAGTCTAATGTATAGAGTCTGCAAATTCATGGCAAGGGTTTTTAGGGCCATTTTACTCTATGTCTGTGTGCTCTCCTGCAGCAGAAAAAATCCAGACCTCTGAAGCAGTTATTTACAAGTAACAAAGGGCCGAAACAGATGGCCCTAAAGGGGTGGTGTCACGTCGGCCCTTTAAACACCAGATCAGGACCACAGCAAAGTGCTGGTCCTTTTTGGGCTGGAAAAAAACTGCTCTTTCCGCTGTTGTGATGGCTTTTCCCCATTTCTGCAGTGTGGTGCATGTAAACGCCATGCCACAGAAACATCGTGATGCTGCCCGCTGTGTGGGCACCACTGGCTTGGAGGTGACGTTGGGGCATCCGGCATGCGGACGCCACACTCCCAAGTTGCTGGGAAGCCAGCTCTTTTTGCTAGTCTATAGCGGCCCATGGTTGCCTAGATGTAGTTATGGTCTTTGGTAATCAAAATGTAATGAAGTTACATTCTAAAAGGAAGATGACAAGTAGAAGTCAATCTACTTTACTGATTGAGTGGTTTTTTTCTAAATAATTTTACAAGTTACTTTTAGAAGTAATTTTGAAAGGACTAAATGTTTTCTGCCACTCTCTTATCAATTAGCCCTCACCTATCAAAAAGCAATGGAAAGCACCTTGGAATGTGAACAGTAATACAATGAATTTTAATTGCCTTTCCAGTCTAACAAGCAATGGGAATTAGGGCTGACTAGACAATTTGATTGGGTTAGTTTAGACCCAATCCAAATCTAAACTAGTCCTCCCCATCGAATTGCAATGGAAAACCATCACCCCCATATCTCCATAAAATTTGGAGACACATATGGGATTAAAGTAATTCAATTTCTCACAATTTTTTGTGTTAGGTATCTGTAAAATATCATCAGCTGCATCTATTCATGTTTAAATAAGATGTATGACAATTATAATAATGACAGAATACTTGGGGGAAATGATTTATTTATTTATTTGCTTTATTCCTTTGACAAGCTAATTGCTGAGATAGAAGAACACAACATAAAGAAGTAAGGTGGTGTCTAGCACTCTAAGTGGTAAGATCTTCTTGCTCCTGTTTTAGGCATCTATTCATCTAGGCTGGCACTAGAAAATATCTTCTCATGGTCTGATACTTTCTCCACCCCATCTTTTCCCATGTTGCCTTCTTAAACCTCTTGTTGGGGTCTAGGAGAGAGACTAAGAACTGCTGTTATAATCTTTTCTTCCTGCCCTTTGGGTTTTGCTCCTCTTCTCTGGCTTCTATGACTTTTCTTTTGCCTCTATTCTAAGCAACTATGGTTGGTGCTGCCTTTAAAAGTGCTACAAGCAGGGTATTGGTGCTGTAATATTGCTTAGACCAGCAGATTTGCTGTCTACAGTGAAGACAGATAATAGTCTTGGAACCCTCTCCTACTCAAATATGGACTCAGACAATACTCTGCCTTTCCTGTGATAATTCTCTTTCCATCTTACATTTGAATAAGCTGTTGTTTGAGCAACAGCAACAAGAGACAACAGGGGTGGGGAAAATATGTTTTGCTACAAATATACATTTATATTAAACAGAAAAATTAACAAGAAAGGCAAATCAATTCAACAAGACAAAAGAAAATTAATTTTTTTTATTTAGTTTAGGTGAGTCTAATAGTTCACCATAGTTCTTTCTTGACCTGCTACTAACACACTACAGAGGAGACTTCCTGTATAATTTGAATCTCTGAATGTCCTTTCACAATCTCTCCCCCCCGCAAATACTGGAGCATGTTAGTGAGATTAATTTCCTGCATTGCACAACAGAGCGGTCACTGGGCACAGCATAGCCCCATCCTGCCACTCTCCATCACTCCACCTTGAAAATGTCCTTGTATTGTCTTGTTGGGAAACACACACACACACACACACACACACACGCACTATTTTGATGCCTTGGTCAATTTGCATTGCTTTAGAGTCCAGTGCACCCCAAACTATGCCCTTTAAAAGATTTTGGACTTCAGCTCCCAGATACCTCAGCCATGTTGGCCAATAGTCTGAGGTTCTGGGAGCTGAAGTCCAAAATCTCTTAAAGAACACAGTTTGGGGACCACTGCTTTAGACTATGCTAATCTGATCTGGAAAACCCCCCGAGCAAAACCAATATGCTCTGAAATTAAGTACTGATTTATCTTGTTATTCAGGAATCAGACACATGTTTGCAAAGCGGAGAGCCAGAGTGGTGTAACGGTTTCGGCATTCAGCTAAGGACATTGGGAGACCAGGGTTTGAATCCTGTCTCAGCCACGGAAACTGTGGCTGACTGTGGGCAACTTGCATTCTCTCAGCCTCAAGAGATGGCAATGGTGAACCCTCACTGAAGAAACTTGCCAAGAAAACCTCATTAAGTGACTTGAAGGCACACAACAATGAGGATGAATTACTTTCGAAGATAAATAACTTTTCAAGTTTGGGAAAACTATCCTCAAATGTAAAAAACAAAACAAAACAGCATTTCAGGAAAAAATGTAAACTAAATCCATTCTCTTGATGGATAAAAATAATAAAAATTATAATAACAAAAATATATATTTAAAAATAGGATGGATTTAGCCAGGGAAGAAAACTCTGTGAGGACCAGGGGCCTATTTTGCACTCACTGATCCTCTGAGCATGACCAACCCCCCCCCCCAAATAATTTCCAATAAAATGTTAACATCACTTCCTGTCATCATTTTGAAGGCAAAACTGAGGGAAAATAAAGTATTTAAGAGGAGTTGGAGATTGATTTGGGTCTAGAGGGCTTGTGGAGGGCTTCAGGGCCCACTACTGGCTGGGGTGTGTGTGTGTGTCACTTTCCCCATTCCTGTTCTGGAATTTAAACATGCTGCCCCATACTTGCAATGTGAAGTGGTAGAATCTAGCAATTTTAAAAATAATTTAATTCTGCTAATTTTATAACCTCCTTCTTTTCCCTCCGTGTTCCCATCTTTAAACATGACAATCTGTGCTGTGTATACAAGGCTGCCCTTTTCATGTCATGCAGTTTTCATGGAGCTAACCAGAACAGCAGCTTGGGTTGCAATCTGTGTTCAAAATAAAATAATGAAGGCATGCGTGCAACGCCTGTAGCAACAAAAGCCAAGAAAGACAAAGGGAGGCATTCTGGGTGGTGGTCTTGTTTTTTTAAAGAAAGTATCTTAAACATTTCTGGTGGGCAATAATGTCAATACATTTTTTATTCCCAACACTATAATTTATATGTAAAAATAATAATCATGTGACTCAAAAAAAAAACAGATTAATCAGTTACTGGTTCACACTCTTTCACTGAATATAGGCTCTAATGATTAATAGCCAGTGAGCAGAGCCACCTGGACAACAGTGCCTACACTGGAAAGTTATAAAATAAAGAAATGTGGGTTATGAATCATGGGGGATCACAGGGCTAGTACCAAATCCATTTTAAATATCAAATTAAGGCAAATTTGGCACATTAATCTTTCACATAACACATAGAATGCCAGGAATTAATCCTTATCAGTCAGTCGGTCAATCTATCAAACATTCCCCTCATTTATTTAGAAGTATTTCTCTTATATCTAAAAATCTCAAAGTTTAAAGCAATATACAACAGTAATAAAAACACAGTGTAAAACAATATAAATAATCAGTATTTCTGTTGCTGTCTCATTTTCAATTCATGGCAATGCTGTCATGGGGTTTTCCTGGCAAAATTTCTTCAAAGGGGGCTTGCTGTTGCCTTCTTCTTAGGCTGAGAGATTGTGGTCCCCAGTGGCTTTTCATAGCTGAGTAGGGATTCAAACGTTGGTCTCTTAGAGTTCTAGTCCATATGTGGTGGCAATGAAAATATGTACAACATTTTTGGGGAAAAGTGATATTAGAAATAGAAAATGTTATGAATATAAAAATAGATAGAAGACCGAGTATAGTTTTGTTATCATTATATAACTTAGAGAAATGGAAAAAAGAAGAAAAAGATTTGGTAACAAGTTTGCTTACAGCAGCGAGACTAATTATAGCAAGGTGTTGGAAAATGAAAATGAATGTAGAATTGGAGGATTGGCATAAAGAAGTATGGAAATTAGCAATTAATGACAAATTAACTTGTAAACTGAAAGTGAAAAATGGATTATGGAAAAGAAATGACTTTGATGAGATATAGAAAAAAATATTGAAAAAGTACTGAGAAAAGAAGATGGGAAATTACCTTCACGAGAGGAGCTGAAATTTTGGATGGAATATAAGGATGGGAATGGCTCCGGGGAAGGGGAGCACTGAGGTGGTATATTAAAGAACTTTTGCTCATGAACCAACATTGTCTTGTAGAAGTATTCACACATGCCCTTTGACTTTTCACATTGTACAACAATATTTTTACTGTGGCACAAAGGTTTAAGTAAAAGCAAATTAGCACTTGTTCCACATATATTCACCCCCTTTGCTGTCGAAAGCCAAAATAAGCTCTGGTTCAGCCCATTGACTCCAGAAATCACATAAGTATTTGAAGTGAGTCCACATGTGTGCAATTCCAGTGCCATGTATTCTCAGATTAAATACAGTGCTTTCTGAAAGGCCAGAGTTTGCTGGAAAGGATATTTAAATAACAACATCAGGAAGATGAAGGAACTACTGAAACAATTCTGCGATAAAGTTGTACAGAACAGCTGGGTTATAAAAAATATCCCAAATTATGAACACCCCCTACAGCACTATTAAGTTCCTCACTACAAAACTGAAACAGTACAGTATAGCTCTACTGAACCTCTGCCTAGAGAAGATTGCTACCGTAACTTAGTGAATGGGTGAAGAGGAATTTGCCACAGTTATAGAAGCAACCAACAGGCCAATGGTAACTCTGCATAAACTGGAGAGATTCACAGCTAGGATTACAGAAACTATGCATGGGATGACTATCACCTGGATGCTCCCCAAGTTTGGCATTATGGCAGAGTGATGATAAGAACGTTATTGTTAAAACAAACACATATCAAAGCCCATTTGGAGTTTACAAAAAGGCATTTTAGAGGCACAACAAACATACAGTGCGCCTGCGTATGCGCTCAAGCTGCGGGGCGCAAGGGGTGGCGCTTCCCATTCAAATGAATGGGCACATGCGCACATGGCGCCCCGTGTGCCGCCGCACACGAGCCCCAATTCGCCTTACACAGAGGGGTCCGGAACAGATCCCCCGCATAAGGCAAGGGCGGACTGTATAAGAAAATGGTATCTTGTCTGATAAGAGCAAAATTGAACTTTTTGGCCTTGCTGCAAAACATTGCATGTGGTACAAAGTCAACATTGCTCATTGTCCTGAGAAAACCATCCCCATGGTGAAGCCCGGTGGCAGTATCATCATGTTGTGGAGATGCTTTTCCTCAATGTTTGGGTGTTGTGTGCCTATTTCTGACTTATGGCAACCCTAAGGCAAATCTATAATGGGTTTTTCTTGCCAAGATTTGTTCAGAGGAGATTTGCCCTGGCCTTCTCCTGAGGCTGAGAGCATGTGACTTGCCCAGGGATGTCCACTGGGTTTCATGGCTGAGCTGAGAATAAAACCTTGGTCTCCAGAGTTATATTCCAGCATTAAAACCACTGCTTGTTCTTTATGGACTGGAAAACTCTGGGATTGCAAAGGACTTTTGACTGAAGTGGAGGTTCATCTTCCATCAGGACAAATGCACAGCCAAAGTACCCCTTTTAACATGAAGAATGTCTTATAATGCAAGTGTCCTGCCTTATGTGTATTATGTACATCAAGTGATAGCAAATGTCAATAAAAAACTATTCCAGACACAACAAAATGTATAAATGTCAAAGATACTACTGAAAAGCACTGTACAAGAGCATGCTTTTGGCACCTGACCTGCTGAATGCAGAACCTCTGTCTATATTATAAGCAAAAGAAACATTTCTGAAGAAAGGAAGTTCAATTTCTAATAATCAGTGTATGATTAATTTGTACTCTGAACCAGCTAATTATGAACTCCTGTGACATCAGCAGGACAGTCTTGATGTTGTGTTATGTTTTGCCCACTGCTCTGCAGTCAATGTCTTTGGAGCAGTATCTGTTGTGAGCATGCTCATTCAGCGGAAGCACTATTGCCACACAGACTGAGAAAACAATGTGCTTAACTGAAAGGACAATTTTTGATTGCCATCTACAATCCTTTGAAGAGCAGGCAACTGTCCATAGAAAATCATTAACTTATAAACCATGGGGCCCTTTTGCATTATACAGTTATAGCCCTATAATTTAGGGCAGGTATTTATAATTCACAGCCAGAGAGCTCAACACAGGCACACTCTCCTTGTCCATTTCTCAGAACAATCACAATGAATAAAGTTGTCTCTCTCCCATAGTCAGGCATAAAGACAGCTGGAAACTGATCTAGATAATCCATTTCACACAGGAGCCACTGTGTGGCTACCATGTGCTCCAGAATATTATTCAAAAAGTGGACCCTGGAGACTGGCTGGTAGTTCTCTAATGCAGTCAGGTTCAGAGCATTTTTCTTCCAGTAAAGGCCTCACTACAGCTTCTTTTAGGCAGGATGGAACTTAGCCTTGCTGCAGGGATACATTCACCACTCCCTCTATCTATCTACTCAACCAAGCATGCTCTGGCTGTTTTAAGAAGCAAGAAAGGGTATAGGTTCAGTTAGCAGGTGGTGGTTTTTCCTCTCTAAGGATCCTATCCACATTCACAAGCCATACAAAGTGAAACATATGCAATAGCACAGGACAAGGAAGAGCCAAGATTACATCCCCTGGGCTTGTACCAACCATAACTTCCTAGCTAGAGAAGATCTGAGGATTTTTTTTCCTGCAAAGCATAGTAATAATTCATCACTGTGGGCTGCTGTGTGGTCTACATGCTCTTCTTGTGGGGTAGAGTGTAAGCGGTCCCTAACCAATGGATGACACTGTACAGATATAATAATGGCAGAAAATAATGATTTCTTTGCTGCTCCCACTGCCACAGTGTCAGTTTTCCAATGGGCTCTTGCCTGTGTTTAGATTTATTCTGAGTTTTTTTTCTACCAACACTCTATTCTCCATCCCACTGAGTTCAGCATTGCCAGCTACCTAGTTAACCAGGTGGTTCACAAGGGAATGCTTAGAAACTACTGTATTACTCTTGTCATTTCCCTATTCCAGAGATCAACCCAAGCTTTGACAGATCACTTGCCAAGGCAAAGGAAACCCCTGAAGAGCTACTAAGAATTCACCCACATCCATAAGCCTCCTGGGGCAGAGCATCTTCAATAGCTCCCATCCCTGCAGAGGCTCTGCATCCCAGTGAGTCTAAACTGTACCAGGTACTGATCTATCCATGACAATGGAACTGTGGAAAATTCCTCCACACTCAGATCACTGTCATTCCACCCAACACAGAAAACTAGGTCCAGAATATGTCCTGTATCATAGATGGCACCAGATATTACTTGAACAGATCCATGGTTAACATGAGAGGACATAAAGTCCTGAGCTGCTCCTAAAGAATGAGCTCAGCATGAATGTTGATGTTGCTCAGCACAACAACCTGGAGAATTTCAACACAACTATCAAGGCAACCCAACCAGCTCAGGAAGGAGACTGTTGAGAAGCAGGGTGGGCAGTACAGCAATGGAGTCTCCATTCTGTCTGAGCCACTCACCCTCAAATACAGACACCCAAACCCAGCAGACTGAAATGGGGCACCTGGTGTGGGAGATGGAATCTTAATAAAACACCTCCTGCCCACCCCGTGGCCTCATCTGTTTCACAAAAGAGAACCCACACCGACAAAGCTGGGAGAGATTAATTTCCTCCCTTTCATCCAGTCAGTTCTCTGTAATACAGGCCAGGCCATCATGTTTATAAAGTCCTGGATTATAGGTGATTTCTCATTTACTGAGCTGGCATTGAGCATTAACATTTCCAGTCCAGGGGGCCTGTTGGCAAGTCTCTCCAGGCTACTTGAAGTGGAAGGCAGTTTGGGGGCAACCAAGACTCTATGGACCTCCTGTCTCCCACAGTGATAGCTTGCACTCTCTCTCTCCCTCTAACCCATTACAGTACTTTTTTTCCAATGAGTGCTCCTTCCTACTCATTATTTACTCTTCATGGCGAACAGCCAGGCTTTCAAGCTGTAACATAATAGGAAAGGTGGTGCATTCACAAAGCAGAGCGGAAGAGAAATTTTATCAACAAGTTTCTATTCAGGAAGATTTAGTGTGCACAGAAGACTCCAGCAATAGGATAAAGTATGTATCAAACAGACTACTTGTCCATTTATTAATGTTTCTTTGTATACATGTTTCTGTAGTTATCTCTTGTGCTGAAGAGGTGTGGAAAGGGCAACTCAGGCTACAATCCTATGCACTTAATCTGGAGTAAAGCTCAGTAAGAAGTAAGTATATCTAAACAATCCATACACTGGATTGGTTAAATGAGGAGAATAGCATCAGGAGTACCATTTCCCTCATTTACTTCAGTGATGCTGCATTGTATACAGTCATCATCCCCATCATCAAACACTCATTTTATGCTATTTTCCAAGGAAAAGCCATGTTACATCAACATTGCCGGAGGAGGAGGGCGGTTGGATAATCAAGTGCAACATTTTCAGTTAATACAATAACAGTAACAAGTTAAGATTTAAACAGTTATACAAATAGGTTATATCTCTCATATTATTAAACATACACTAAGACTAAACAATCCACAAATAATTTACTGTACTGCCTCCTCAAAGAGAACGAAATCCAAAATAGTAGCAAAATAATACATATATTGGTACAGATGCAATAACAAAATAAATAAGATGATGTGAAAAAAAAGCCAATCCATAATCGGTAACATGTTACTTATTTGTGTTCTTTGCAATTTTGATACAACTATGCTACCAAAAATGAATACTTCTTATAACAGCTTAACTACTGAGTTTGTTTGGCATCTAGAGTGTTGGCTGAGATTTAAGTAGTTTGAAATGTGAAATTCACCCAGCCTCAAAACATCTTCAGTTTTGAACACATTAATTAGACTTTAATGGGTCTTCCAGATAAAAAGTATTCTGAGCCACTTCAGTCAGAATCATTTCTACTACATTTACTAGCAAGAATCATTGCTACAACCAAATATATCCCCTATCCTTTTTACTACCAAACTCCTACACAACATTGCAGGCTACCTGCAAAGTAGTATTTTTATATATCAATACAGCTTTAGACAGTAAACCTCCAAATGAAGAGGTTGGTTGGTTGCATTATTTAAACTCCACAGTTTATGAACACAAACAAATGAACTGAATATATTACTTCCACACAAGTGGGGAGGGAATCCAATTTTATTCCCAACTAGAGTAGATCAATTGAAATCAGTAAGACTTCCATTAGTGTTAGTAAATAAGTCCCATTCATCTCAATGGGTCTATTCATCTCAATGGGTCTATTTGGGGGAGGAAGGAAGGAAGGACGGACGGAGGGACAGACAGACGGGCTACTTTCTTGAAATTAATATGTTTTCCCAGGTATGCGGCTCTCTACTTGCTAGTCTTTCCGTGAGGACTAGTGATAATTTTATCTCATCTGAACCTCTCTTTAATAACTGTTGACAGGCCCAGATGCCAAGCTCTTGGTGAGAGCATCTGTTTGTCTATTGAGGATTAAGTTAAACTACTTACTACTTAGCCTTCAAGTATTGTAAATCCACATCTCCTACGGCATACCATAAGTATGTTAATCATAAAGAAGAAGAAGAAGAAGAGGAGGAGGAGGAGAAGGAGGAAGAAAAAGAAGAAGAGGAGGCAAGATACTCAAATAGTCATGAGACAACTTCTATGCCAAATATTTCAGGAATATACATTCTTTTCCATTTGACAAACACATCACTTCATGGCACAGGGAATCTTCACTATCTCACCTATCTCTACACACAGTCTCAAACTTATGAATATTTTTTTTTAAAGTCAAGACAAAGGTGAGTGTAATTTGTGATTTAATGTCTTTGTGAAGGAGCATCTCAGATCAGCACACAGTGACTAATCTCAGTTCTCATGCATTTTAAGATGAACGTGAAAACATTGCCTGGGTTAGTTCAGGACAATTCACAGTTTATGTTCTTAACATATATAGTACTATATCTGGGAGAGAGAAGTGTTGAAAAATGTGTCTGATAATGCAGGAGACCAGCAACATATCCTTTGACTGAACCACCCTGCTGTGCACACACATCCTTGAAAAACACTCTTTTGTTTCCTATAATTTATGAAGCTACACTTTGATGAGAATACCATGTTTACTGTTTGACTTATAGCATACTGTTGCAAAATATATGTACTGTAATTAATACAAATTTCTCTGTCATTTTCCAAAATCCCTTCATCTGTGACTAAATAAGCATTTCAGAATTAAATTCTGTAACTGGATCCAAAATAGACTCCCCTGTTTCTCCACGGTTAATTAAAAGTGAATTAAGCCCATTAATAGCACATATAACAATTCTCTTAGGACAGTACTGGAGTAATGAAGGTAAACATTCAAACCAAGGAGAATTTTAAAAATGAGACCTCAAGGGTTTGTAACAAATTATGTAATCTTAAAATACAAGATGAAGACTGGTACAGCCTAGTAGTTAGAACAGCATGCCCCAATGTGATGCCCTCCAAGGATTTTTGACTACAACTCCCATAGACCATAGGGTTGCCAGACTGAAAGCTGGAAAAAGCACATGAACCTTTACTGGCTGTGCAGAAGAGGGAATTTTAGGAGGTGCTACTTCTCATGTGGCCAAGTAATAAGAAATCCCCGATGAAATTCTCTCTTCGGTACAAGCCTTCTCCAGGTTCCACTCTGGCAAATTTACTCACCACTAGTTGTACTAGCTGGGGTAGGTATGAAATGTAGTTCAAAACATTTGGAAAGCACCATGTTAAGACAGGCTGGGTTAGAAAAATGGTTTATAAATCAGAAAGTCTTCTGATCAGATACAGCTGTGATCTTTATCTCTCTCAGAAACTACTTTTCCAACCAGCAGTTGCTGTAACCTGATCTAAAGCTGATCTGAAATAAATCTGTCCCATTTTGAGCATGTATTGATTTAAATCAGGGACCATTTAAAAAGAAGCAGAAGGAAACACAAAGGAAAGGACTGGTGTGTATTAAGTCTGGAAGAGGAATGCTTACTAACTGCCTCTATACACCCAGCCCACTCCCACCCTTCCTTAGTTCAAATAAGTCATTTTGCTCTTCCACATAAAATTGTTAATTTTAGCAATTTTGGAAAGATAAAATAAAAAGAAAACTTTCACACAGCAGCAATTCCTAAAAACTATATTTCACATTTCCACACATTAGTCTGGCCAAGATGGATGATCTTTAGCAGTAGCCACTAATGACCAATATGGCCGCCCATTAGCAGCACAATTTGTGTATTGCTCTAGCTTTGCAGGATTTATTATTATCTTTAAATTTATAAAGATACGGAGGGATTCCACTCAACAAGGGTAGAAATGCAGACTCTTGGATAACTCCTCGAACCCCAGTTTGAGCAGCTGCCTATTTGAGATTTGCGCTCTGGAAATTACAGTGTTCCACAATGCAAAGCCCAAGAAAGGTGATTTTCAAGGAAACTAAGGGGTGAAATAGACTGGCAGAAGGGGCAGCTAAAACTGCCCCTTCTGAACCTGATTGGAGCAGTGGCAACCGCACACCGTGACCCCAATCCACCCTGAAGGGTGGCAAAAAGCCGGCTTTCATGCTCACACATGGCCAGAAGCCAGCTTGATGATGCTCCAGTAGCGTGCGGAATATAAACACCACACTCCAAGCTGCCTGAAGGTGGCACAAAGGGGCGGTCTTTTTGCCTCCAAAAACTTAATTGATTTGCTTATATGCAACTTTATTCAACATAAAAGAAATGCAGCAATAGAGTTGAAAAAAAAGAATTCTATTTAAAGTTGTGTGTAAAAGGATTAACAGTAATTTAAAAGTGCATCAACAGCTTTTGAAAACTAGAGACAAAAGATAAACCCGAAAAGAGTACATGATAAGGTAGGCCCAAAATATTGTGCATAATGTTCAAATGAATGTATGGGAAATGT
>NC_056524.1:114480083-114501685 GCF_019175285.1 Sceloporus undulatus
AAATGTGGTCCAAAGATATAACATTTACTTTGTGTAGAAATTTAAAAGAAAACCTGTATAAGATAATGTACAGATGGTACCTAACCCAAATAAGTTGTTGAAAATGTCCAAAAACGTTTCCAACCAATGCTGGGGATGTCAAGATAAGGAGGGTTGCTTTTCTCATATGTAGTGGAATTGTAAGAAGACAAAAAGGTTAAACCAACAGAATATTTTTTTTAAAGACTGGGAACGTTTAATGGACTTTTTAAGCAATAAGAAAGTTAAAGATACAATCTGTGGTTATGGCTATTAGTAATTCTAGTAGTATTGTTTAGTTGGATTTGTAATGGTAGAATAATGTATTTCTTATTTATTTATCTTTTCATTACAGGTAGGACTGGAGGGGGGTCAGGACCTTGTTTTTTCCCTCTTTTTGTCTTCACCTATTTGATTTTTTAAAATAACTTTTTTCTTTATTATTTTGTATTCTTTGAACATACAGTATATTACCTTGGTTTTGACTGAAAATTAGATTGCCAGTGTTAAGTGAATAAATAATATTTTAAAATTTATTCAGTTTGCTTTGTTACTTAGAAATAGTAATTTAAATGAGATCTTTATAATTTTCTGCCACACTGATCCCTAAGCATTCTGATGCCCTTGTAAACTGGAATATTTCAGTGAGATAATCTTGTGTTTGGTCACACATATTTACCTTAAAGATGAGTGGTTTTTCATAGAACTTGTGGCTCTCCAGACTTTGAGGGACTGCAGCTCCCATTCCTCTTTACCATAGACTATACTGGCTAGGAAAGTCCAATGAGATCAGGAAAATTATGAGTTTCCTGTCTCTACGTGTGTGTGTGTGTGTGTGTGTGTTCTTATTAATTCCCAAATGATGGGATGAGACACTATTTTCCAGTTTCTGAAACCCTCTTTTAAGATGTTTTAAAAATGTTTTTATTATAGGAAAGAAGCAGAGGGTGTTTTTTTTTGGGGGGGGGGGTAAATATTCAGGGACAAGTATCATAAGCATTAATCTTGTTTCTACCAAGAGCTGCGCTGAAACATAACATACTGTAGACAACAGGTTTCCTGTCCAATTATTAAAATGAATGTCTTTCTAAATACAAACAATGCCTGACATTTCCTACACATACTTCATAAACAGAGTCATTACAGGAAAAAATGTGTCATTTTGCATCATAAATTGACAAGTTAGGCACAAACAGGGTAGTCTCCAATTGTATGTATGTTACATTTTGTTTATTTTAACATTTCCAAGAGGATGACAACACAGAAACCATGAAACAGAGGTGTCTATATATACATTTCAGGCATACAATGAAAACAGATCATTGTTCCCAGCAAGATACTTTCTGCAGGTTGGTATAAAATCCAGCAAGCACCTGACAGTTGGCTACCTGTGCAGTTGGCTACAAGTGCAGTGGAACTTTCTTCTCCTCTCCCCTCCCCTCCGCAATCCTTCACAGCATTGCCAATTTCCAGGTAAATTCCCTGGAATCTGGGGAATTTAATTCATTTCTTTCCAGGGATTTTGACTGAATATTCCAGTAAGCATTGGGGAATTCTGGGAATTTGGGATTTTGGTAAAACATTCCAGGGAATATCTTTGAGGCTTGTTGGCAACACTGGAAAGCCATCTGAAAAGCAGTGCTGGAGGTTTCCCAGCCATTCAAAGCAGGTTTTTACAGGATGCACATAGGGCTTTAGTAATGGGATGGGTGGGGTGAAATGGGGGTCAGCTTATCCTTGTTCCACTGGAACCTGTTCTGCCCATAGAAGCCAACTGCTGAACAACTTCCTCAGTACTAAAAAACACACAACATCTTCAAACTTCATTCCTTACAGTGTGAAAGCAGGTCCAGGATGCAGGCACAGTAAAAGGAATTTCCAGTTTTAAGGAGGTGATACAGATAGCCTTGCATAGCTATCCAATGGTTCCCAACCTTTGGTCCCCTGTTTATTTTGGACTTCAGATCCCAGAAGCCCCAGCTGAAAAGCACAGGTGTGGCTATGATAAAATATGTAGATCAGATCATCTTTTTATTATTTAATTTTTAGAAATTAAAACCTCTGACATTGATGTGCAGTGGACAGTGATGAAAAAAGGGAAGACTCAAGGTTTAAAGCAGAAAGCAGCCATTTTGGTAGATCACTTTTCACCTGGGGGTAACTCTTGAGCTCTGCAATGTCAAAAAATGAGTGTAGGGGCCAGAATGGGCCAAAAACCAACTACTCTTCCTCTTCCTCCTTCTTTCCTACAACAAAAAACACAATGCATAAAACAATGCAGGAGGCAACTGTAGCCTATTTAAAGTGTGAATTTTGACTCTTGGACGTTTGCAAGAAAAACAATTCACTAGAACCAGGGTTTGGGTTTACTGAGAGGACTGTGGGGTGGGGGGACACTTTACTGGGCCCACATAGACAAGGCCCCTGTCTGGCAATCTGGGGTGGGGGCAGAATCAAATCCTGGATCACTCTCTTCTCTTCCGCTATCCCCAAGTACCACAAATGCAAACTATGAGACGATACAGGAGAATAATTCTGGCTGTTATCCCTGATCAGTAATCTCCTGAAGTAATCCCAGGAATTCTGCTACACTGCTCTCCAAATGGGAGGGAGAGCAGCCGGAGAAACCAGCTACTCTCAACTGGTATCTGCAAAGGGTGATTGAAAGCACCTTTCTTCTTTCTTCTCTTTTCTGCACAGGGGAGAGGCTTGAAACCAAGAGCTCACATTTGCTGTACGCAGACACATGTGAGGTCTGATGTCAGAGTTTGCTGGTACCTCCAAGTGCTGCAAGACAGTACTTTAGTTCTCCCCTGTTTCCATGTGGGAATGTTGGGGAAGAAATGAATCAAAATTCCTGGCCAAAGCATGGCTGGAAAAGGTCAGCCCAGCCATTCCCATGACATTAATTGGCCCACCAAGGGACTGAAGTGCAAAAGTGAACCCCAACCTTACTTTAGAATCCAGCTGCAGAAAATGTTGCATTCCCAGAGAAGCTTTATACCAAATGTTATGATGGCTGGTTTTTTTTAAAAACTGCCCCTTTAATTATAATTTGCCCAAACATAGCAATTTGATAATTTGGGAGACTATCTGTGGCTGAAATTATAAATTTTTCCAGTATAAGAAGCATTCATGATTGCATGGATGTTTTTATTACATTAAACAATTCTAGAAGACATTGTCCAAAGGAGATTATAAATGCCAGACAAATGTTCTACTATTTCTCTGGATTAGGATTAGTTAGTGATGAGATTTGTTCCCTTTTGAGCTTTTCTCCCTCTCTCCTTCCTTCACATACACACATACATGCACACCCCTCAGCAGTTCAAAATATAATTATGTTTCCCATAGCTTTCACCATTCACCTTAATAATATTGACCTCAAGGCCAGGTTTCCCGTCACAGCAGCTAATGAACAGCTGAGTCCTTCTGACCCTTCTTTTTATAAACTCATTCCACTGATCATTAACTGACAGGAAAACTCCAGATTGGGACATTCTGAACTGAGAAGTTTCTGGACAAATATTAATGGCTTTGGACTAGTAGAGGCATTTTGGTTGTAATAGGCAGAGAATCATGAAACATTCGGCCAATCAAAAAGGCATACAATGTCAAATGATATTTGTACCTAAATAAAATATTGGATTTTGCCTAATCTAAGGTCCAAATAACTCATGGTACTGTTTTTAAAAATTAGACAGGCACAGGGGCCTTCAAATCTGATGTACTGAATGGAGGGCTGAGAAACCTTTGACTCACCAGATGTTGTAAAACTCAAGTTCCTATCAACCCTATCCAGCAAATCCAAATGTAAACTATACTGGGAACAGTAGTTCATCCAGATCTGCCAGACTGAACATTGCCCACCTCCACAGTCCATTTCACAAAATCCATTTATTTATTTAATAGCATTTTTGTCTTATCTTTCTCCCAAACTTCAAACCTAACGTCCAACTACTTTTAACCAATATATGAAAAAAAAAATCTGATCCAAAAATCACCTTCACAATTCTAATAGCTTGATCTGTGGTTTCAGTCATGGAAACAATACCTGGGGGAATGGATAAATATACCTTGCCCCACAGCTTCAGCTTCAATCAGCCTCAAGGTCCCTTCATCCATTTCCAAATGTAGTAATGTGCCCCCAAGGGGGATTGAGTCACAGTCCTCCCACATCAACCGTGGTTTGGCCCTACAAAAGATTTCATTCTTTTGCATCTACTAAATTGATACCCAAATTACAATGTATTAGTGTCAGGTTTCAACTGTAATAGTATCTACTTTTTCAACCCAAATTCTGTCTGAGAGCTTAAAAAAATATCAAGCACAATCAAGCCAATAGTTAACATTTTTTAAAAAGCAAGCAGAGAAAGCAGAAATTGTCCTCAAAACTTTATTTCTTCCCAATATAAAACAAGGATTTGTTAGAGGTACAATATTTGGTAACTAAGAGGGAACAGGGTTCTAAGAGAGAGCAAAAAAAAAAAAAAAATCAGGCCACCCTTTACATGCTTGCTCACAATTTTGTACTGGAAAGATTTGGTCATTCCTACACATTACCAAAAAAACCCAGCATGTTCTACTCAGCTCCTCATTTCATTTCTTCTTCACAAAGCAACAGATTTCCAGCATCCACATCAGGAAAGATAATGTTTGAGTTGGTTTTTTTAATTAGTTCAACTATGCTGTGGGTTATTAGTTTTATATGAAGCCACAAAAAAGACATACTGTATATATCAATGTTCAGTGGAAGAAAGAATATTTTGTTCACCACAGAGGGCTCAAAACAAGAAGGCAGAGACTAATACCTTCCCAAAGAGCTGAACACTATGTTTCAAATGGCAGTGAAGTACCAAACTGAATGCATCTAAGAACCAAAATGTTGAATGCAGGATTCTTGGAGACCCAAGTCTGAATCCTCACTTGGCCATGGGAACCCATGGGTGACCTTTGGCAAGTCAAACTCTCTCAGCCTGGAAGGAAGACAATGACAAACATCTGAACTAATCTTGGCAAGAACATCCCATGGTAGAGTCATTTTAGGGTCACCATAAGTTGGAAACAAGTTGGGCACACAACAACAAGAAACCTGGGTGTGTATGAGATAATACTGATTAGAAGCATCACTGTCTGGGAATTTTTTCCAAGCATAAAAATTAACAAAGACACACAACAACAACAACAACAACAACACATCTGAATGCATGAACTGTTTTAGCAGATATCATTTAATGTTTCTAGAATGTAATTTATTTTTTTCTGTTTTAAATATTAAATTGTTTCATTTTACTGAATTAAACCCTGAGAATTTTAGAGAAAGGATGGAGGATAAGTATTTGAATAGAGCAAGTAAACAAAGTGTACAAATGCCTTCCAGGAAAGACACAAAGATGCCTCTGGTGAAATTAAGAGAACAGATTCCCAAAGGAAAAAAAAATCTAAGGGACATTTTGGATAAAAAGAATTATGATGGAGAGCTACATAAACAGGTACCAAGTGCAGTGGCAGAGTTGGAGCTGGGTGTGAGGAATGTTAGTATAAGATTAGAGCTTACAAAAGTTACTTTTCTGAACTATACAGATGATTCTCAGAATCCTGCAAAGAATGGTCACAGAGTGAACTCAGGAGCTGCCACCCAAAAGTAACATGCCCAAGCTTCCTCTCCAAAGACTCCTTTTCTTTGCCTACTACCTGTATCCCACACTTACAAACAGCAGTGAATACAAGACCTATGAGGAAAACTCAAGATTGGATAAGATATTTCTTCTGCTAGGCCCCACCAGCTACTTCCCCATTGAATATTTATTTATTTATTTATTGGATTTGTACAGGTACCTTGCTTCAACAAAGCTGTTTAAGGCATCTCTATAAACAGCCCATCGCAGAATGTTGTGTTGCACAGAATGCTTCTTTCTTGGTATGGTTTGTATTAACAAGGAATTGCAAATGATTTAAATGGCTGCATTTTCCTCAACAAAAAAAGAACAGATAACTGAAGTAGGTGGTACTGGGATTCACTCTCTGCCCTTCTTTGACATATCTTTGCTGTCATGGCAACTACATCCAGCAGCAGCCTAGTTAGCTTGGGATTCAACTTCACAACAACACTACTGAAAGAGAGGAGGGGGAGGTAGTGGCTGATAGCAGGAAGATCAAGATCTGCAGTAGCTGTATGTTCTTGCCTGCCCTTTGCCTGCTGATACTGGAGAACAAACTGCTTTGACTGATGAGAAGCGTCAGTTCAGCTTCTGCAGCTTGATTTACATTTCAGCCTGTTCTGAGCCTGATTGTGACCTCTGAGGTCTTATGTATATTTGGCTAGGCATATCTTCAGCTTCTGGAGGAACCGTATTTTCTACAACAATTTTTGTGTGTGTGCAAAGAACAGATCCAGAACCAGCACCTGGCACAGTGGGGCAAATGCTGACATTCTCCAGTACCTGAGGGAGTCTTGTGACCAACAATGTCTTCTCTATTAAATAGGCTTTTTGGTGACCCAGTGTAGTGAAGAGAACCACCAGGCTTTATTTTGTTTTATTTATATTTCACCTTTCTCCCAACAAAGGAGTCAAGCAACTTACAACAAAATTAAAAACCAGATGATACAAATATTTTTTAAAACCTAGTTAGATTAGTCATGATGATACAATACCCATAATTTACAAAAGTATAACATCTTTAAAAAGATACAATGCAGTTCATTACTGTATTAAACCTTTATGCCTACCCAGTTCATTTCCAAATGCTTGCTTAAATAAAAGGTCTTCTCCCGCCATTGAAAGGAGAGCAGAGAGAACACTCACCTTACCTCCCATGGGAGAGAATTCCACAGACTGGAATTCCACAGCCCAAGAGCAGACGCTAGGAAGGTCTTTTCATGCATCATCACCAGATAGGCCCACGACAATGACAGAATCATAAAAAAAACCCCTCTCCTCTTAAGGATCTCAACCTCTAGGTAGGCTGCAGGCCTTCATGATCTCAGCTTCACCCTAATAATTGTGAGTGGTGCCCAAAGGTGAAGGGCCCAAGAAAGGTGGCTGCAGCTGCTATCCAGACAGCTAGAGCTGAATGGCTTTGACACTGCTACCCATCTCATCTGCACCCTGATAAACCTGTAAGGGGGACCAGTGCAGCTGGGAATGGTCTTTTAGAGGACCCCATATTCATGTCGCCCATGTACCTGATGTGAAAAGGATCCCAACTGTATAGCCAACTGCCTTTTATCTACAAAGAAATGTACCACATTAGCCCTAGAATCAGAAAAATCCCACATTTAAATTTTGCCTTTGCCATAACGTCTCTAGTTGCTGAGGGAGGCTGCCACAAAAAACCAAGACACTAAATTGGAAGAAATGCCACAACTGTGGTGCATTACAGACCACCCCTTTGGGGCGGCCTGTACCCGCCCCGTTCCCCGATGGATCGGGGCCTCAGCTGCCACAGTGGCAGCCCTGAGGCCACGATCTGCTGCTTTTCCAGCCCACAGGAAGCAGCAAAAGGCCACTTCCCATGGCCTGAAAAGGGGTGCCCTTGGGGCTTCAAGTCCCAAGGACACCCCAACAGCAGTGAGGAAAGGAGAAAGGGGACTCGGCCCCTTTCTCTTTTGTGATGCTGGCGCAGCCGTGTAAAAGCTGCGCCAGTGCCACAAACACAGGAAGGAGCTCAGTTTCTGAGTTCCTTCCTGCGCCGTGGAAAGGGCGCCTTTTGTGGAGCCAGGACGTCACGTCCGCGCCACCCCATTTGGAGGCGGCACGGTTGTGATGTCCTAATGTAGAATGGGCACCACCATTTTGTACATACTGTGTACGTACCAGGGTTGGGGGCATCTGAAAGAGATGCCCCCGAGCAACCCTAGTACGTACAGAGTACGTACTAAAAGGCCCTTCTGGAAAGGGCCTTTATTAACCAAATAGCACAGGGGTAGGGTTGGCCCAAAGCATGCAATCTGGATCTGGATCATCAACCAATCTTATGGAATAGATCTGACTCATTCCTACTTTAGACGCCTTTAAGAAGGCATTAAAACCCAATCTCTTTCGGCGAGCATACCCTCCTGATTCTCTATAGAGATCTGACAAAATTTCACCTCCTGACTCCACAGAGAATTAGAGACCACCTCAGGATGTAATGATGTATTTTAATATTGTATTGTAGTATTTTTAGATAATATTTTATTTTTATTTATTATTTTATTATTTTTAGATTGTAAGCCTGAGGGCAGGAAACCGTCTAATTAAAAATAATAATTGTAAGCTGCTCTGATAGTCATTAGGGCTGAAGGGCGGGGTATAAATACCATAAATAAATAAAATAAATAAAAAATAAAAAATAATATACTGTTTTAATTATGAATTTTAGATAACTGTTATTGTAATCATTATTGTATAGAATGTATTGGTTGTAATCCCGCTTCGATCAATCGGGAGAGGTGGGAAAATAGAAATAAAATGTATTATTATTATTAACCCCTGTTTGGTCAATGAACCAATTTGCTTGGTCACGGCCAAGCTTTGGGATGACACAGAGGCTACAAAAAGTGCCCTGGATTAAGACATGCAACCAGTCAATTGCATATTTCCTATTAAGCCCCTAGTCACCGGGAGCTCCTGAATTGATGTGGCTCCCACAATGGCCACACCGCATGCCCTCAGTGCTCCTGGGTCACGAAAGACTCCCAATCCAGTGCTACGCAGCCCTGGATACCACGCCCACCAGATCCATGACCTATGCTACCGCCCTAAAAAGAAAACCTGTGACAACAACACCAAAGCGAGGGAGGGAGGGTGGGAGAGCCGAGCAACTGTCACCCAAATGTAACGTCGCATGGCCTTATAGGATAGGAAAGAGGCACCGCCTTCCTGGCTCCCTCAACCAATGAGCTACCCCGGGGGAACGGGGCAGCCAATAGGAGGGCTCTTCCACCTCATCTAGCAGAATGGGCCAATAGTGGGCCCACCCAAGTCATGCTGGGAGCCTGGGCAGGCCAGCAAGGGCCCAGACAGTGGCTCGCTCCCCCTTGCAGCAATAAGGCTGGTCCCGAAGATGCAGGGCGGCCAGCCTTATTTGGCTTTAGAGAAGACTCAGAAGTTTATCGCACTGGGCTTAAAACGTTCCCCAGTGCGTTCTAATGTGGACGAGTGGGGCCGTGCACGGAACGTGATGAGCACTGGATGGGGCCCAGAATGCGACTTTATCGCACGGGAAATGCAGCCGCCACCGCCACGTGTTCCCATCGCGTTCCAATCCAGTTCCAGAGGGCGCCATTTCTGGGAATGCTTTGAAACAGTTCCCAGAAATGGTGCCCTCTGGAACCAGATTGGAACGCGATGGGAACGCGCAGCGGCAGCGTTCCCCGTGCGGTAAAGTCGCGTTCTGGGCCCCATCCAGTGCTCATCACGTTCTGTGCGCGGCCCCGCTCGCCCCCATTAGAACGCACTGGGGAAAGTTTTAACCCCAGTGCGATAAACTTCTCAGTCTCACGTCAACAAGCTTCCATCTGAAACACAAGGACAGTAATATTGTCCTACTTTAAAACATTTGACTAAGGATGGCAGCAGCCTCAGCATTATCAACAACGAAGTGCATGTCAAGTGTTTTGAACATCTAAAGAAATAGATAAATTATTATTTTTAAATTAAATGTGGGAACATTGATAACTCCTTGATCTTTAACTGTGATGTTTAAGATGGACATCCATACTGCTTCTTCTGATTACAAAAGAAAAGAGGGGTGGGTTGGAATTTAATACTATTTGGAAATGCTTGGATGCTCTCAGAACTTTCTGCCCATGCAATCATCCTTATCTGTTTTCAGCCTGGAATGAGTGGAACCTCCCCTCCACCAGTTTATATTCCTCATTTAAAGCTCATATGCTTCAGTTTTTCCTATGGTATCATGTCTAGGAATTTTATAAAAACTGTTCCATCTCTTGAAGTCCTTGGCTCCATCAGTTGTGTCCTTATCATCATCCTCATACCAGCCCCAGTAAGCATCATCCACTTTGCAATTAGCCTGTGCCATTTTATACTTTTGATGTGCCTTGAAGAAAAGACTTTGGTATTGATATTCCATCCTAGCCAAGAAGTAAAGAAATGCATCAACCTTTATTATGCTACCATTTTATGCTGCATTTTGTAAATTAAATTATGTACAGACCCACAAGATTTTATTACCCTTTTAAGAACAGTTACAAATGGCATTGCTAATCCAAACTAAATTACACAGTTGGCCTCAGCATTTGATTCCTTAGTTCCCTGCAGCCACAGTTAATTCAAAATGCAATCCTGAGCTGTTCTACTGAGCTTCCAAGCTTTGCAGGTGTTGCCTTTTCAACTTAGTTATTTACGTTTATATCTTGACCAGGAGCAGATTTGAATAATGGCATTAAGTCTAAGCAGCAGCTATTGATAGCTTCACACCCGCTTGCACATATCATGAATAATGCCTTAAGTGGACATACAAGGAAAAGAGCAGAATCAGAAAAACCAATAGAAGAATAAGAGACATTAGAAGAATGAGAGTATATATATATTTTTTTAAAATGTTTTAGTTGGAATCAGGTATAACTTTGAGATAAGACATTTGGAGAAAGCAGCAACTGAGCATCCTGCAGCATTCCTCAAAATGCAAACCATACTTTTTATTTCACCGTGCAATTCTGGAATGCTCAGAATGAAATTATTAGAGTGGGCAAGTTGTCTAGACAGTTAAGCTCTCTCCCCTATAATCCCCATTCCATTTTCTTTACCCACTGTTCTGTTAAACATAGATATTAACACCACGTCTACTCTACTGGCACAACACCCAGCTTTTACATAAAATGCATTGCCAGTTAAGCAATTCTTTATCAGTGCACAGCGGCTCATTAGGCTGTGCCTATTATCAAAAATCTTCCCTCAGATTTCTATATTACAGCTAAATCCAACCTTGACGCCACGTCTCTGCTGGATTTTCATCTTCACATGACCATTCATTTTAAGAGACTGTTTTCTTGTTTACTAAATTGCCTTCATATGCTACTGCTGATAAAATAAGTGGCTGCAGATTTTCTTAAACTTTTAAACAAAAAAGTATTGTAAGAGTTTAATTTTTTTCCTTGTATACCAGGCTTTCTCTTGACCTTCCAAGTAACCCACTCAGGTCTTGCAAATCCAGAGCTGTGGCTTCCTTGATGTAATTTATCTACCTGTAATGTGTTCTTCCTTTTGTCCTACTGCTTTCCATTTTACCAAGCAGTACTGTATTGTCTTTTCCAATGAGTCATGTCTTACAATACCCACAGTTTAAACATTTTGGTTCTTAATGACAGTTCAGGCTAAATTTGCTCTCTGACTTATTTATTTGTCTTTTTGGCAGTACAGGATATCCTTTAAAAAAAAGATTGATAAATATAACATTATTCTTTTAAAAAATCCTAAACTTAAAGCAAATAATATAATAGATAAACATTCATTTCAAAGGTGATTTTCCCATTTTTTTATACACAGTGTTCCTTCAGTTCTTCCTAATCTAATTATGCTTGGTGTTACAGTATAATTTTCTCTCTGTCCTTTTCTTCTTGATTCTATCGTTAATAATTCCACCAAACCTGTTTTTCCCAAATATACCAATCCAATATTAAATCCCATTCATCTTTAAATCCGATAATTGACATTATTCCCCACTTGTTACTTCAATATTTCATTACTGGATCCCAAATTTCTACAAATCTTCCTAGACTTTCATATTTTATTTAACATGTCAGTTTGTTTAATTCAGACATTTCCAGCAATTTTATTAGCCATTCTTGTGCAGAAGAGATTGCACTCTCTCTCCATTTCTGGGCTATTACAATTCTCACTGCTACTGTCATATAAGGTACTGTAATATTCTAGCTTTATTACAATCTGTTCCTTCATCCATCATTCTCAATACACATAATTATGGTTTCATTTGAATTTTCAAATTCAAAATTTCTTCCACTGATCTATGTATGGAATTAAAATAGTTTTTAATTTTTACACAGGCCCACCATTGGTGATACAATGCCCCTACATATTTTTGATATTTCCAACATTTATTACTTGTATTTTTATACATTTTGACAATATTTCTGGTGGTAAGTACCATCTATAATGCATTTTAAATTATAATGCATTATAATGCAGTACAGGATATCCACAAAGATATCCAACATCCAGGGAATTCACGTGTGGGGATCACTGCCATAAACTACTCTTCAGATCCAATCCTTATGGATATTCAAGAATAGAAATTTAGGAGATTATAGCACACAATTTATCCTGTCTTTTCCCTGACAGGATACATGCAGGTTTTTAACTGTTGATGACAGATTTTATCATATTCTCCTGTGGTTGGGCTTATCCATCTCGCATAGATCCCATCTTGTCCTGTGGCTTTTCAAGAACAGGATTTTCCCATCCCTGAAAAGCCACATGGCCCAAGTTGCATATGGGCTGCATATGCCCAGCCATGGGAGGATGAGATAAGAGTGGTCTCCCGCCGGCGCCATTTGCTCCGCGCGGGAGCCGCAGCAGGCAAACAGCACGGCTCCCGCGCGGAGCAAAAAAGAAGCTCCATTTCGGAGCTTCTTTTTGCGGTGCCTTTATGACATCGCGAGGCGCCGCTGGCGCATTCGCGGTGTCATAGGCGTTGCGACACGTCTGGATGCTATGCGTCCAGTACGTAAACATGGCGGCCCCCATGTGGAAGGGACGCCGCCATAGGGTTAGGGGGGTGCGGAAGCACTGCCCCTGCCTAACCCTAGTACGTATAGAAGACGTACTATATGGCGTTCTGTATCCCGCCAAGATCTGTCATTGACAGTTTAATGTGTGTATATCCCATTGGGGGAAAGATGGGATAAATCGTGTGTGATAATCACCATAGTCTAGTGGCACTGTCAGCATCAGAAGAGCTTAAAGAGCTAAAACTGAAGGTCTCTCATGCTTTCCCATTAAGATGCTTGTACTTTGTGAGGACCTGTTCAGAATCCTTTATGGATAAGAAAAAGCTAGAGAGGATCTGCAAAAGAATGGGAGCTAGATGAAAATCCAAGTTTCTCTTATTTATTTAATTCAGAACTTCACGAAGTTGCTTTTTTGAACTAATTCTGGGAATTGTAATCCAAAATTTAAAATCTTATTCAGAAAGAAAGAAAGACAGCTCTTCAGAGGTTTTTGAGGAAGTTTTCATTTGAATTTCATAGGAGGACCTATATTCCTGGTTACCAAACTGGGACAGAGGTTCTGAATTGCATTTCAGCATTTAACAGTAGCAACATATGCTTAAGTGTGCAGTAAAATAAATATAACAAGTAGCCCTGAAATATACATTGTAGACATATCTTGCGGGGAAATGCTTAAAAACCTGACATTTTATATGATGGAACCCTCATTAACTGCACAAATTAAGCTGAGACATGCAGAGTCCAGCTGTGGTTTAAAACATGACCTAATTTTTATGCATGCCAAATATAGTGAGATTATACATATTTCTGCTATAGGCATCCTGCCCCCTTCTCCTTTTGAAATGGCTGCAACCCTAATAGGGAAAAACAGATGGTAAGAAATTGAAGGGGGGGGGGAATCTCCTAAAAGTCAACAGAATATTATACTACAAAGCAATCATGTGAGATGTCCAATAGCGCAATTCCATACATGTCTACTGCATTAATTAGGATTTATTCCCTGTTGTGTATACAATGACAACTTTAAGATATGTGGAAAACTATCACCATGTGTGTGATTTGTTAGAAGATTCCTGTAGGACAGGAGTGGGAAATGGACAGCTATGGTACGATTGGAATAGAAAAAGTAAAGATAATGCAATGCATTCTACATTGGGTGGCATCTCAGATTTCCAAAATGTACATTAGTCCAGACTACAAAAGCAAGGGTGCTAGAGCAGAATTTTGCAGCAAGGATCCTAGTGCCCTGACTGAATATGTAATTTACACAATAACAATTTAAAGTCACAAACTGCAGCTCACAAGTTAAGAATGGACCACTTCCAGACATATGAATCTGCTAGAGAGGTTCTCTTTCATGTTCTGTCAGTAGCAAAGACACATTTAGAGGGAAGTTTTATTTGGCTCCCTCCCTGTTGGCCTTACACCACGTGCAATACTTGGGGTGGGGAGGGGGCAAGCATCTTTCTTGACTTGTAAATAAGTTGATTGATTTTGGTGCTTCTATCTACTGTTCCACATGTTTTGCTTTTATCTTATCTTCGCATGGATTACTTCAACATAATGTGAACCAACCTAAGTATTGATTTTACAATGGAAAGTAGAGCTGGCCTTCCCATACAACTAGGAGAAGTAATTTTTTTCTGCCACATTAGAAGAACAAAAGCAATGCTTATGTGACTTGTCCAGTGGATTTCCATGGCCAAGCAGTGATTTGAACACTGGTCTACTGGAGTTCTAGTACAATACTCAGTGGATCCTTGGTGTCTGCTGGGGTTTGGTTCCAAGACCCCGATGGATACTTTAATCAATGGATACTCAAGTCTCATTAAATATAATGGCAAAGTAGAATGGGGTCTCTTATATAAAATGGAAAATTAAAGGTTTGCTTTTTGGAATCTATATATTTTAAAAATATTTTCAAGTTGTGGATAAGGAATCTGTGGACATGAAGGGCCAACTGTACTACACAACACTGGCTGCCATTTATTGCTTCATTCCAGTAAACAGCACTTGGTTTAAATTAGAATTCAAAGATGTGTGTAGAAACAACATGTAGAGAGATCTTGTAGCACCTTTCAGTTCATCCCTCTACATATTGGTTTAAACTAGTATCTTGCATGTTCTTTTAATTGATTCTGCAACCTGTTTTAGAAAGCAGACAGGCTGACTGCAGGCATATGGGCTGCTATATCTGGCTGGATGTTTCAACTTCTTTTCATACTACTTGGTTTTGTTTTGTTGAAGAGTTTTAGAGAACTACCAAGGTTATTGTAGTTTATTTTTAAAGTAATTTTTCAAAGCTTTGCCCAAGGTACAAAGAAAGCAGCTGGTCATGTGCAGATTCTTCACCCTGCTGCAAACCACAACAAAGTTTTTAGTGATAGCCTAGAGCAAAACTGAGATTACCTGAAGAAACACTGTATGTCCAGGGACTCCAGAATTGTTTTTTAAAGGTCAGGGTGTCTCAACAGGCAGGTTTTTGTTCATTTTGCCTACTTGCAGGTTCTTGCACAAGAAAACTCAAGTCACTTTCCCCATCTACTATCATTCAAAATGTAAAGACTCTTACAAGCATAATATGTATGCAGAAGTTACCCTCGACGTGTTCATGAGATAGATTTCAGGCAGCTTTTATTATTCCTGAGAACGCTCAACAACAATCTCTGTCTTCATATTTCTTGAGCATAATAATTTACTATACTTCTGGTACAATGACTTCTTCAGCTAGACTAGCCCTGATGGTGCAGGAGCCCTGGTGGTGCAGTGGTTAAATGCTGGTGCTGCAGCCACTCACTCACAAACCACAAGGTTGTGAGTTCAATCCCTGCCAGGGTCGATTGACTCAGCCTTGCATACTTTTGATTCAGCTATAATGTGTACCCAGCTTGTTGGAGGCAACTAGCTTACAGTTGTAAACTGCTTAAGAGATTGCTTAGGTGGTATGATGCGGTATATAAATGAAGCTGCTATTGCTATTGCTACTAAGAGGTGAGGGGGAAGAGGAGCCAAAGACAGCTGATACTTATACACTGTCTTGGAAGAAAATGTGCAAAACAGGACATTGCTACCCTACCACTGGAATAAAGAGACCAGACACAAGATGTATGGGTTAAAAACAGGGCCTTACCACAGACTACCTCTGCAGCTTATCAAGGACAATAACACCTGGGCCCTCAACGACAGTCCATAAGTTGGGTTGCCGTTGGACAGCCCACATAAGGAAGCCCAGCAAGAAGTCCCCCTTCCCAATCTGCGAAGATTAAAGTCGGGGTATACCTTCCAGCCAGACCCAAGGTCCATTCCTTTCATCCACCCCCCAGGTCACAAGGCCCGTAGAGGTGCTTCCAGAAATTTTCCTAACACCCAGTAGGGTGTCCAAGGTGCTCGCCAAGATCAAATCCAAATATTTATGCAAAATATAAATAAATACGTCCAATTAGAATCAACAAATTTCAAACCAAATCATGTATTACTTTGACACCACCTCAGCCAATCTCCCTTATGCCACTGGAAACAGTGTGGTGTAGCCGAAAAAAACCCATGGAAAGGGGGGAAAATTCCTACACAGCCCCTAGATGACCAAGTGAAACTTCACACTATACCAGTGGCGGGTGGGTGGGTTGATGGTTAATCCAAGAATGAGACACCTAGGGGATGACAGGCAAAGCATGCCCTTAACCACACCCTTTAAAGCCTCATGCCATGGCAACAAGCCATGGCATGATTTTAACTGCCCTGGTCTCCACCAGTAGGAGGGCAGCAAAAAGCCCATCCCAGCTCCACATATCCAGCGTGGAGGGGGGGGGTGGCCAAAAGGTGCAGGACAAAACTTCAAGAGTGGTTCTAGCACTGTCACAGATTACTTCCAAGAAGTAGATTATACTTTATGTATATCCAGTTCTTTTAGATACTGGTGTCAGCAAGAGGAATGCAACTGTCAAGAGGATACTCATGGGAAGATGAAGGAAAAAAGGGAAGAGCAAGCCAAGCAAGCAAAAGGGACAGGAGGTTCCCATTATGGTGTGGATGCAGGAAGCCTGCGCTTATGTCTTGCCTCTCAACTTATTTTGTGTCAGGATTTCTGTTTGTTTTATTTTAGTGAGGCGGTGGCAGCAGGGAATGTTGCCTTGGCCAAGCCCTGGTGTGACAAAAGAAGACTGATCCCTCTCTATTTGCCATTTCTAGCCCCAGGCTACCATTTACTAAGGATTTTGCATGGTCCGGTAAAGGAGGTCCATGGGGTGACATCATCAGTTACCATAATGAGCAACACCAACCCTAGTAACACCACTGGTGAATGACAACAAAATGAACAGAGTGAAACTGGTTCATGGGTTTCAAGAAAATTAAAATTAAAGGAGAATTACTAACAATGAACTGGAGCCAGGTTATGTTAGTTGAACTTTGACCCACTGAAATGAATAAGATAAATTAGTAATGGCTTACTTTCCTCACTGATCACCATGAGAGCTAAATTATTTAAGACACAATCCTATACCTGTCTAGTGAGATGTCCCTCTGATCTCAACTGAAATTACTCCCAAGTAACTGTGTACAGTACTCCAGGATTGAATGCAGGGTATAGTATGACTCTGTTTCACCTTCTGATTACATGGAATAATTTCATACACTCTTCTTTTGATGCCAAAATACTTTGTCATTTCCTTATTCTTTTATTTTTCCTGTCTGATATGCTTTGATTAGATACGATTTGTTCTAAAACCTAATCTCTTTCTCAAACTGGCTTTGCCAGTCTTCCCTTGGGAGAGCAAACAGAGAGCAAAAATATAAGAAAAGACAGGGCTACACTGCCAGAAGCAGAGACAATTAAAACAAGCTCAGTGAAGTTAAAAGAGGAGTTAATTGGTGCTAGTGAATGAAAGCTACAAACTATGTATTATTATTTTTTGTGGGTTTTTCGGGCTATGTGACCATGTTCTAGAAGATTTTATTCCTGACGTTTCGCCAGCATATTCTTCCAGGCAAGCATTCTCTGAAGATGCCAGCCAAAGATGCCAGCAAAACATCAGGAAGAAAAACCTCTAGAACATGGCCACATAGCCCAAAAAACCTACAAAAAACTATGGATGCCGGACATGAAAGCCTTTGACTTCATATAAATTATTTGAATGTGAAGGTCATGGCTTTCACCAGTCTCCAGGTTTATTTGAAATGATCAGTGAATATTATTTTGCGGTTATAAGTGCTTAAATCTCACATGGATCCTACATCCTTGCACTTGGGATTCTCTCTCCCACCTACAGAGTGTATTAAAAACCTCAGCTGTATTCAAGGATGCTCATCCAACAGTGTACTGTTCAATAGTTGACATTAGCTATGTGGTGGTTACTAGAAGGCTGGGTGCACTGTTTTAGGTTGAACAATGCAGGAAGAAGGATAGGCAACTGGGATCCAGAGGACCTCATCTGCAGCGACACACTCACAACACTCCTTGATCCCAAGTGCTTTCTGATACAGTATTATGAACTTGGCCACTTTTTCGAGAAACTTGCAAAGACTCTTTTGAAGATCCCCCAGCCGTCAGAAAAACAGTAACAGAACTCCCATGGATGCACTTCAGCTGCTCACTCCTGCTCAATAGACGTGTTGACGAGAACCTGAATTAAATAAGTTGAGGAACATGCAAAAATTAAACCAACAAAACTTTGGTGACTGAAGGCTCCAAGAAAAATGTGGAAAACTAAGGGCACTGAACCCCTTGCTTAATTCACAGCACTGCACATACCTCATCCCCTAAAACCAAAACCATGGCTATAAACCATGCCAGAAAAAAGCATTTGCTCTGTTTCTCCCCAGAACCACCACCATAATGCTAAGACTAATTGGCTCCCTGCTGCTTAGTAGAGTGTGAATAAGAGCTATCAAGTATCCATTGATATTTTCTCCAGGAAACCAAGTTCCAGGAGTGTCCCTTTTTATTCCTGCAGGCAACTAATTATGTTCACATTTGGTTCCAGAAAACTGAGGGATGGAAGACAGTAAAATTTCATTGGGAGACTCTATTCATCAGTTGCACTTTCCTAAATTGCCTAAAATGACCAATGTGTGCCTTTTTTAAGATTTCAAAATACAGTGACTGTTGCACTTATTCAAGTGTTTATTATGTAAATCAGGAGTGGGCAACTGTGGGCCCTTTAGAAGTTTTAAGGTGGCATTGCCCATCAACTCTCACCACTGGCCAGGGCTGTAGCCTAAGTACATCTCAGCACATTTGTACCACCTTGTGCTGAATTTACACTTGTGTTAGCATGTTGTGAAACAAAATACCAATGCATATAAGGAGGGGTAGTTTACAAAGAGGGTAGATAATACAACCAATACACAGATCCATGCCCATGACACATAGTGCATGATTTTTTAAAAATGAAAAGGAACCACTTTTTCCTATTTGCATGGGCTACAGTAACACAATTTTCTTTTTAAATAAATACACAACACTAAAGGAAGAAAACTATTTATAAACCACCCACTATTAACAAAGGAGATGTGTTTAGTGGCACCTAGTTTCAGTATTGATTAGAAGAAAATCAATCAGTTTAATGACTGAGCTTTGATTATCGCCATAATCCAGATCCTTTCATTCTCATCTATTAAATTTTGATTTCAAACATGAGTAACTGCAGCTGCTGTGTACCAAATATTTCCTTCAAAGAGGGCCTACCACAAACAGGGTTTTGTACATACAATGGAACTATGGATTTGCTCTGTTTTGTCAGTACTTCACTGAAGTGATGCTAAACCTGTTGGAAGATAGTTTGAGGAGCAAGCCAAATAAGTACAGATGAAAATACAATGGTATTTTATTCTGCTGTGTTGTATTCTGTTTTACTTTGATTTTATTCTGCTTGAAACCATTTTATTGCTTTAATTCTGTAAGCCATTGTAAGAGTTTGACCAAAGAGAGTCTATTATGTGCCTTAAAATAACAAGACTTAAATAAATAGACATGTGCTAGGGGCACACTTTCCTCCTTCACCCCTCCCTTACCTTTTGTCCCCTTCCTCTGATTAAATTGTTATTATGGTTTCTTAAGAGATATTAAGCCAGAGTTCTCTGCTTGAGATGCAATGGGAAAGTTTGGCTTAATGAAAGCCAAGATCTGTGCAGTAAAGCTAATGCTTAATATAGATGGGGGAGAGAAACCAGCCAATGTATTCATCCATGCCTTCAGAAAACATGGTTTATGGCAAAACCACTGTCAAACTGTATGTATAGCCTATTCAAGTATTGTGAATTAGAAGAGCAAGGTTTTGTTGTTGTGTGCTTCCATAAGTCATTTTCGATTTATGGAGACCCTAAGGTGAACCCATCAGAGGGTTTTCTTGCCAATTTTCTTCAAAGGGGTTTGCCATTGCAATACTCCGAGGCTAGGGTGTTTGTGTGTGCTGTGTGCCTTGAAGCTGTTTCAGACTTGTGGCAGCCCTAAGGTAAACCTATCATGGGGTTTTCTTGGCAAGATTTGTTCAGAGGAGGTTTGCCATTGTTTTCTCCTGAAGCTGAGAGAATATGACTTGCCCAAGGTCACCCAATGGGTTCATGGCTGAGCAGGGACTCAAACCCTGGTCTCCAGAGTCATAGTCCCATGCTCAAACCACTATGGCACACTGGCTCTTGAGACTAGGATAGGTAACTATTAATTTATTAACCTCCTTCCTCAAAATAACATAAACTAAGAGGTCTTAACTTTCATCTGTAAATATTTCATTCAGTTATTTAATTGCCAATTAGTAGACAAATTCTTAATTAATACAAAGTTAGCAGCTCACCATTGAATTGATTTGCAATTAGCATGTTTTAATCCCAGAACTGCTCAAGGGTTGTTAATCATGATCATGAACAGAAAGAGATGCCTCTCTAGCACTTTTTTGCACCAGCCAGAGCAGACAAACCAGATCACAAGGAAACAGCTGGTTGCAGAGAGGCAGTTCACTTTGAATCCAATTTCAAGTTACATGACAATATGGAATATCCCTGGAGTATGTTGGCATGAAGGACAGTCAAGCTATATTTTTTGAGATAAATAAAAATGTAGATTTTGTACATAATTTCAAAGGATGCCCTTAAACTTTTGTGTCAAGATAATTCAGTGACACAACTAAATCCAGGCTGGTAAAGAGGTTTTTGCCTGACTGCCTGTGGCAAAAGCCCCAGCTCATATGTACATAGGACCTTTATATAGATGATGGTCCCTGGTTCAGTCTTTGGTACCTCCCACTAAAAAGATCCCAGAAAACAGGGCTTGGAAAGGCCTCTGGCCACAGACTATGGAATTCTGATACCAGTTAAGTAGATGTTATTTGTTATATGCACCAGTGGAGGAATGCTGTGTAAGTGAATCTCACATTTTCAAACATACGTCTCAACAAGAAAATTTGACAAAAACTTTTGACAAAAAAATTGACAATTTGTTTTTGACAAAAACTGTGAAGCTGCTGTTCAGTAAGGATTTCAAAATGCTAGCAGACCACAGTGAAAATTCAAAACTACTCAGTAACTGTTTTATACCAGTATTTTCCCAGAAAAGAGAAATGTATGCCATCATGCAGCACCAGAGATACTGGCAAGATACTGGCTTGCAAATCAAGACTGACAGGGAGTTGGTGAGAAATCACCTATCTAATCTAAACAACCACCTGCTGAGGTACTCTTTGAACCCCTTGCCATCATTTCTGGAAAATCTTGGCAGACAGGTGAGGTGCCAAAGGACTGGAGAAGGACAAATTGTGTTTTTCTTTAAAAAAAAAAGGCAAAGAAGAAGAAGAAGAAGATGATGATGATCCAAAAAACTACAGACCAGTCAGCCTGACCTCAACACCAGGAAAAAATATTATAATGGATTATACAGCAGTCTTTCAACATGTAACTT
>NC_056524.1:114501695-114524036 GCF_019175285.1 Sceloporus undulatus
GATGACAAGTGATCAGTAGGAGACAGCATGAGTTTGTCAAGAAAAAATCCAGACAAATTAATTTTATATCTTTTTTTTTAATCAGGTCATTACTTTAGATGATGGTAGGAATGCTGTGGAACTCATTTATCTGGATTTCAGCAAAGCATTTGATAAAGTCTCTCATAATATTTTGATTAGCAAACTCATTACATGTGGAATAGATGGAGAAACTGTCAGATGGATCCTTAATTGGTTGGAAAACAGTGCTCCAAGAGTCATCATCAATGGCTGTGCTTCAGACTGGAGTGGAGAGCCCCATGGTCCTGTCATAGGGCCACTTTTCTTAACATTTTTATCAGTGACTTAGATGACTGGGTGAAGGGAATACTAATCAAATTTGTAGATGACACCAAGCTGGGAGAGGTGGCTAGCACATTGGAAAGTGAGAACAGAATTCAAAAGACTAGAAAATTGGGCAGAAATTAATAAAATGAAATTCAACAAAGGCAGATGCAAAATTCTACATTTGGGCCACAAAAATCAAACACACAAATATAGGATCAGGGATACATGGTTCAGTGGAGTACATGCAAAAAGGATCTTCAGATTATTGCTGATCATAAGTTGAACATGACCCAGAAGTGTGATGCTATTTTTGCCTCTATTAATAGAAGCATAGTTTTTAAGTCAAGGAAAATAATAGCCCCACAATAATTTACATTGGTCAAGCCTCATCTGGAGTACTGCATTCAGTTCTGGGGGCTCATCTTAAGAAGGATATAGACAAGCTGGAGCAGGTTCACAGAAGGGCAACGAAGGTGATAACAGGTATGGAGAACAAACCCTGAGGAAAGGTTGAAAGAGCTGGACATGTTCAGTTTAGTGAACAGAAGACTGACAGGAGACATGATCACACTCTTTAAATACCTCAAGGGGGCAAGCTTGTTTTCTGCTGCTCCAGAAGATAGGACCAGGTCTAATGGTTTGAGAATAGACTTTAATTGAACATTTGAAGGAACTTCTTGACAGTTATAACAGTTCAGCAATGGAATTAATTGCCAAGATTGTGGGGTCTACTTGTATGGAAGTCTTCGAAAAGAGGCCTGACAGATATGGACTGGATGTACTTTACCTGGAGATCCTGCAATGAGTATGGGGCTAGATATGATGGCCTATGAGGCCCCTTCCAACTCCATAACTCTGATCTTATAAAGTATCAACTAATCAAATACTTCATTCATCCACTCATAATCATATGCAGAGCTTAGAAATGTTACCTTTTGGACTAGAATACCAAAAATCCCTCCGGCAGCATGACTCTAAGGTGTGGTGAATGGGGATTCTTGGAGTTGTAATCCAAAAGGGTATTTTTTTTTTCAAAACTCTGAGTAAAAGTCAACTCTTCCAGGCTTCTAGCATTTCTCTGTTGTGCTAGCCAAGCAGGTAATGGATCCAGGAAACTAAATGCAAACTCTTCAATCTAGTCCCTCTCTAATGATAAGACTCAGAAATCTCAAGGAAAGTGCAGAGTTTGTCCTTTTCAGATTTATCTCTAAGATATCTAATTTCAGCTAAGAGGGTATATTGTCAAAACACACACACACCTTAGACAAAAATTAGTGGCTTGGAAAATTTTAGTTGGGAAAAGAAAGTTGGCCATGGGAAGTAATGATGAAGCCATTTCTAAAACTTCTAACTTTTTCCAGATAACCCTAGCATGATATAATGCCCCATTTTAATTTAATTGTAAACTTGGCATTTTTAAAATGTATGTAATTAATATGTGCTTGCTCACTCTCAATAACCCAGTCTCTATGGAAACAGCCACAAGGATTTATCTGCAGATCTTCTACATAGAAATGTTTTGTAAATGTATATAAAGTCAGAGCTGGTGATGCCTGAAACACAAAGCATACAGAGTAAAGTATCTTACAAAAATCTGGGTGGGTGAAACAGGGCAGTTGGATAGTGAGGGTGGAGGAGATGCTTCCTTGACAAGCCATTCACTGTCTGTTTACAACTGTTTCTTTCCCTGATCTGTAGTTCTGATCACATGTTTTTTAATTGGCAATTCTAGCCAATCAAGAATCTCACAGGCATGCCACTACACAATGAGTCAGATATGGCATTATGACAATGTCACAAAGCCAAATCAAGGTGAAAAAATCCTCCCTGGCCTCATTTTGATAGATGTATAATTATATCACTTTTGTCTATTTCCAAAAACTAATAATGTAAAAGCACCCTTCTATTTTGGGATCATCCCAGACCACAAGTAAGTCACCAACTGCTCTGTTTCAGAGATTATTTCTCTCTTTTTTCTCTCTTTTATAGTTTCATTTACACAATGCACTCTATTTTGAAGCTCCAAAAAGGAGGGAAAGCAAAGTCTTTTACTAAAGTTTGGTTTTAAAAATTCTTTGGGCAGCTGTTATCTTGCTATAATCCACTTCCCTTATAATGTGGGTATCTTTTTTGGACTATTACTCAGAAGGATTATGGGAATGATAGTGCAGACAGTAACTATCCCAAGACTTCATACTTTGACAGTCATAAAATAGCCAAGCTAATTTTACTATGGCAGACCAGGTAGTGGGAAGACAAGGTATGCTTTTCAGTATTTGTAATGTTTTGAACATACTTCACACCTTCCTCACCACCAAAGTTAATGGCCAACCCCACTTGAGAACTCAATAGTAGTTCACATAATGGCCTTAGATTCAGTTCCCAGATCTCCAGTTAAAAGGATCTCATGTATCAGGCTCCCAAAGATCCCAGTTCTGAATCCTTGGGAAGTCAGACTAGATCATCCCACTCAATGTCCTCAATATCTGCTGGACGACAATTCCCATAATTCCTAACCACTATTATGAGTGGGGATTATAGGAGCTGTAGGGCACATCTACATTGACACCTACAGAATCCTGGAATTTGTAGTTTTGTGAGTCACCAGCACTCTTTGGCAAAGAAGGCTAAAGCCTTAATAAAACTACAAATCCCAGAATTCCAAAGGATGGAAGCTACAGCACTTAAAATGGTGTCAAACAACATTATTTCTACAGTGTAGATACAATTGTGGTCTAGGATGTTTGGAAGATGTCAGATGGGGAAAGACTAGAGTATGCAGTATTTGGCTAGAGGTGATCCAAGGGGTCTGGCCTGCCACAGAACAGATTCAAATGTGTACACTCCAAATCTTATTAAGGCAAAAAGAAAACAGCAAAGCATTTGCAGATACAGTACAATTGACGTATAAATCATATCTACTTAAAACTGTGCACAGAACCTTATGAAATAAAATGCCTGTACATTTTCAGTCTTTCTTCTGCAAAATGCTTTGTTTTACTAGCACATGTAAAAAAGCATGTAACCACAAGCAGCTGTCACATTCAGCCTTGATATAAATAGACTCAGCATGAAAACACGAATTCCTGAATTGCTGAGAATTCACAAACCTACTTCAGTGCTGGGATTAATTTCTTTTCAACAGACTGGCTGTCTAGAGAATTCCCATGATTCTGTAAATGAAAACATATGGATCATTACAGTCAAGAGTGGGGCAGCTCCATACAGAGGAAAATGCTGGCTTGGCAGCTCTTGGAAGACCAAACAAGACCATACAGAAAAAGCTTTCCTGTTGGGTTGTTCCTCTGGACTGTACAAGCTTTCTAGTCTTTTGCTATGTACTGTCATTCTGGAATTTGGAAAATTATGCTAGAGAATAGCAGAGGAAGTCTGGCTATACCTTGTCATCAGAAAGTTTTTAAAGCCAAAACTAAAACCAAAAAACAAACCTGAATTAGATGCTAAAAGGGAAAAGAATTATGCTTACCCATCTCTAGTCTCCAGCACTAACAGCTCTCTATTTAAAACAGAGATGGACAAACATAGCCAATGGGCTGCATGCAGACCCATCCACTTGTGTCATCACCACCACCCCATAATCGACTGCAGCAAACAGAACACTTAATTATTTATTGCTCATGTGATTGAGAACTGCCACTGATGGAGACCACCTGGAGTGGTGAGTCTTCTCTAAAACAAGGAAGATTAAAGTTCTAAGCCCATGCAGAGATGCCCAAATCAGTGTTCCAGCTGTGCCCATTCTTGGAGATGTCAGATCTGACCACAATAATGGAAGCCTTGATTATATCCCATTTGGATTACTGTAACACACTCTGCATGGGGGTGCCTTTGGAAACTGGAAACTTCAGCAGGTTCAAAATTTGCAGCTTAGACAGTTGACTGTGGCTCCCTATATGTTATAGGGAGCATATAACTTCCTTGTTTAAATAGTTTCACTAGCTACTCTCCCATTTCTGGGCATAATTCAAAGTGTTGGTCACATAAAGACTTCTACAGCTTAAGTCCAGACTATGGAGTTTATCGCACGGCCCCTAAAACGGGCCCAGTGCGTTCTAAACGTGAACGTGTGTGGGCGCGCACATAATGGGATGGGGCCAAGAACCCCATTTTATCATATGCTGGAACGCCGCCTTTGCCGCCGGGCATTCCAGTTGCGTCCCCGTTCCGTTCCAGAGGGTGCCATTTCTGGGGACGCTTAGAAACAGTTCCCAGAAATGGCACCCTCTGGAACGGAACAGGGACGCAACCGAAACACCCGGCGGTAAAGGCAGAATTCCAGCATACGATAAAATGGGGTTCTTGGCTCCATCCCGTTCTGTGCGCGCCCGTGCGCGTTCACGTTTAGAACGCACTGGGCCAGTTTTAGGGGCCATGCGATAAACTCCTATACGAAAAACTATGGGCCAGAACAGACTGGCATAAAAAGCCAGCTTCCAGCCAGCTTGGGGGCATGACATGCAGACAACACATGCGCCCAAGATGCCCAGAAGCCAGCTTCAAGCCACCTGGCTGTTTACATGGGGGTTGGCTTACAGGTGTTCCGGTGGTATGCTGCATGCCGCCACACTGCCTTAAAGCCAGCTTCCTGCCATGGTGGGGCAGAAAAGCCAGCTTTTTGCTTGCGCAAAAAGGAGCAGCTGTTTGCTACTCCTTTTTCAGCTGGCAAAAAAGCAGACTGGGGCCACAGTGTGCGGTTGCCATGGCCCCAATCCGGCTTTGCCAGGGGCACCCCTTTGGGTGTTTCATCCCTATATCTCCTCATATGTGCATGCCTGAGTCTTATGATTTTCCCTTTCTCTCATTCCCATCAACCTCACACCCTCATCCAGTGACAGCAAGGGAGAGAACCTTCTCAGTGACTCCTCCTAGACTTTAGAACTCCCTTCCACAGGATGCTTGGTTGGCTCGCTTTCTATCAGGAGATAGACATTTAGCTTTATATGGGCCTTTGGCTGTAACCTATTGTCCAATAATGAAGTAAGCTGTGGTTTTATCTTTTACTAAGTTTTGAATGTGTTTTCAACTGTTTTAAATTAATGTTTTAATTTATTTGTTTGTTTAATGGTTTTTAAATGTTTGTATTATTTATTGTTTAACCTACATTAAGTTTTAGCTTATACTGTAAGCTACTTTGGATTCCATATTAGGAGAAAGGCAGGATATAAAATAAATAAATAATTAAGAAAGATGATACATTCTGCAATCAATATCAAATTCTCTGGTTCATTAGAGTTTACACAAGATTGAAGAACATGTGGCTCTGACACCATAATTGTAATAAAATTGAAACATACATACTAAGAGCACTGTCAACCTGAAACCATAATCTGAAACATAGCATCATGTCATGAAATAGGCAGCATTTTTATAATTGCAGTTAATTCTGAAAGGTCTGCCAGTCTGGGTTCTCTTTTACTATGAAGATGCTAATTTGAACATGCAAGATTTAACAGGATGTGTTAATCTCTTTTAATAGCTTGTGTCAAGTCGCAGATCAAGATTTTGTTTCCTTGCTAAATATTTCATTACTCAGTGGGAAGAGGGTGGGGAAAACCCTTTCAAAATAACTCACAAGAGTTTTCCAAGAAGGCTTTCTTGACAGCAGCTGTTTTCATCTTCCTGCACCATAAAGCAGGCTATAAAAGCTTCAAATATAAAAAGAACAAATTAAGGACAGGATGGGACATACTATCTGAAAGAGTATGTGTTTTCTATGGGTGCTGGGTTTGGTCAGATCATTTTCACCTATGAACTGTATTCAGATCCCAGATTCTCAGAGAGTGTGAAAGGGGGGGGGATCACATTCTCATATTAAATCAGCTTTTAAATTTTCTGCTCCAAGTTCTTAAGAGAGAGAGATCAAAAATGAGGTGTCTGAGGTTCTGTAAACTGTTATATTTTTTTCTGAAACAAAAAAAAAAACCCTTTTAAAAGCTTAAAATACTTATTTTACTCTTGAGGATTTCTGGGGATCATTGAACTTACTGTGCACTGTAATTTCTCGCTATCTCATGCTGGTGCATTGTTATGGATATTTTTCTACTCCTAGGAGAGCCATAAGATTAGTGTTCTGCTTTAATTTCCTTTTTCAATGAGATGTTTGAAAACACTAGCAGTAAGAGCAGGGGGAAAATGAGACAGAGGATGCCCATGAGGTCTTTTCATTGTTTGAATATGTTGTTGTTGGTTTTAAAAATTGAGTTCAAAGGTCCTTTTGTTGCCACAGATTCACAAAGCAAGCAATGTTCAAAAAAGTGCAACACTCATGGCAAGAATTGGGGGAAAAAAAGATTTGGAAACATCTTTTTGGCTGATATATAAGGTCCTTTACTCATGCTGCAATCCATGTCTTCAATCAACATATGGAAGGGGGCAGGATTGTATACGCTAGCCCCATCCCAGAGGACTGACACTGAAAACTGTGTGCACATGGGTCTGTATATGGGGTCAGGAACTTCAGTAGCATAAGGTTCCCATAAATGTGTAGTGCATGTTTGCATATTCTACCCTATGTGTGGGGATCAGGCAATGGGGCCAGTGGCCACTACTCTGCACAAAATGGAGACTGCAGTCAAGAAATAAGAGGGGAAGGATTGGGAAGGGCAGCTTTGAAAGAACTGGACAAGACCCTAAAGTGCAAAGATATAATGCTGAACACTAAAGTGAGGATTGTCCAAGCCATTATATTCCCCATCAACATGTACGGATGTGAGAGCTGGACAATGAAGAAAGCTGATACAAAGAAAATAAATTAATTTGAGATTTTGTGCTGGAGAAGAGTGTTGAGGATACCATGGACAACTAAAAAGATAAATAAATGGGTCCTAGAACAGAGCAAGCCAAATCTATCCCTGGAAATCAACATGACAAAACTCAGGCTGTCATACTTTGGTTGTCAGGACCGGCAAACTTAGATCTCAGTAATAAAGAAACCAACTTAGTGTGGTAGCAAACAAAAGAGTTTTATTTCAGGTACTGAGACAGAAGTTACCCATATGAGGATTTTGTCAGAACTAACAATCCATTCCAAAAGTCATAATGTAAAAAGTTCACACAATCCACCACCACCCGCCTAGCCAATGGATCCGCAGCCTTTGCTCCCAATCAAAGCAACCTTTCAAGTCACCTCCCCCCACTTTCTGTATTATCATTCAATAGCCCTTACAGAAGAGAGGAAAGTACCCCTCCTTTAAACCAGATCCTCTGGCAGGAAAGGCAGTCATAAACTCATAAACTCACCCTGTTCCCAGTAGCCCCATCCATTTGTTCCCAGACCCAGAATACCCACTGGATTAATATACAATACCCTTCGATATTCCCCATGTCCGTCCTCCCAATAATTCACCAGATTATCATAGTGTTATAACATTATGTCAACATGCCATCATATCATCATGTTATCATGACAGAACGATGCATGGTTATGACATTGACCATATCATGAGAAGGGATGAATCATTAGAATCATGAGCAGGCATGATTTATTTGAAAAGACAATGATGCTAGGAAAGGTGGAAGGCAGTAGAAAAAGAAGGAGATCACATGCCGGATGGATGGACTCAATCAGAGGGGCCATGGGCCTGAGCCTGCAGGACTTCAGCAGAGAGGCTGAGGACAAGGGGGCCTTGGAGATGTCTTATCCATGGGGTCATCAGGAGTCCAGGTCAACTCAAGGGCAGTTAACAACAACAACAACACATGTGTTGATATGGCTTAAACTAGCTTGAGAAGGCTACATTCCAATATAATTAATCACAGGTATGTATGCTAAAGCCAGTGTTTGATTTTTTTTTTAATTCCCATCTAAATCAGGCATAAGCAACTGTGGTCTTCCAAGTGGTTTTGGACTACAACATCTATAATCCCACACCACTGCTTGTACTGGCTAAGGCTAATATCAGCTGTAGAACAAAAATAAATGGCAAGCCACTGTTGTTCATCTCAGTCTAAATCTAGATACCGTGGCCTCTTGCTATCCACCCCGGGGTTTGGTTCCAGGAACACCTCCCCCACCCTGAGTGGACAGCAAAATCTGAGGATGTTCCAAGTCCCATTAAATAAAGTGGATAGTAAAATGGTGTCCCTTATATAAAATGGCAAAAGCTTGATTTGCTCCTTATAATTTTTTTTTAAATTCAAGCTGCAGATGCTAGAATCCATGGAAAAAGAATTCATGGATATGGAGAAGGCAATATTTTAATTGCATGTGGAAATATTCATAATTAGCAGTAACTGGTTACTGAAGTTAAGGGTACCATATTTCTATAATAGTGCCAAGTCCACTACAAGTACTAAAGTTTTGATTCATTGCCTCCTTTTAAAAGAACGCACATATATCATCTATTTGATAGTCTCTGTCAGATCAAATTTCCTGAAAGGACTTGGAGAAACTTGATCACTGTTCAGTTTGAACTGAATGAGCCTGTGTAGAGCAAGACTTTGCTGTCTTAAGATGACTAGACTTGGCCAGTACAATGCCTGGATAAATATGTTTACAAATACAGCCAAAATGTTCTAAAAATATCATTGATTCTTTAGTGGCTTTATTTTTGGTGACAAATATTCAGTTAAGATCACTATGGCAAAAATGGTGCATTAACATTGTAAGTTTAAGCAACAGTTCACAATGCCTTTTTAAAGAAAGTGGATTTTTAAAAAATAAATAAAATACCAGCTTTGCCATGAAACCCACCGAGTAATCTTGGGAAAGTCGCATGCTCTCAGCCTCAGGGTAAGGCAATGGCAAACCTCCTCTGAACAAATCTTGCTAAAGAAACCCCATGGTCACCATAACTCTGAAAGGACTTGAAGCCATATAACAACAACAACAAACCACACCAACAGAATGAAAAGAAGGAAATAAAAAACTTTTTGTTTGCAAAAAGACAGGTGATTTGAACCATATTTTTGTTGGTCAGCAATATTAAATATTATTAACATTTCTTGGTTCTGCATTCATCTGTCCAAAACCTATACCCACTTAATTTGGACAAGGAAAAGATTTGTTTATTTGTTTGTGCAAAACTATGATTCAGGGAAGGTCAGAGCCAAAGGAGCACATAGCTTTCACACACAAAAAAACACAATTAACAGAGCGAATAGACGTTAAATGAGAAGCTTTCAGGGCTGATTTAATTGTGTATCTTGCCCTTGTGGTCTCTTCAAAATGCTAAGATTGTAAGAGTCTAAGGATGGGGAATCTGAATGTATTCTAGGCAATGATATATAGGTACTGTAATTCAAAAAGACAAATAAATGGGTCTGAGAGAAACTCAAGCCTAACCTCTCACTAGAGGCCAAAATGACCAGCAGAGGCTGTTGTACTTTAGGCATATAATGAAATGATGGGTGTTACTGGAAAAGATTATAATGTTGGGGGAAATGAAAAGCAGTAGGAAAAGAGTGACCCCACTACAGGTGGATCAATTTAATCAAGGAAGCTTGCAAGATTTGAGAGGGCCCTTGGAGGGCTCTTGACAACAAACAACAGCTGACTTCACAGCAATAACAATACAACAACACTGCAAATTAAGTATGCATACACCTAATTTCTCACAGCTATGCAAATTTTCAAAACAACATTTGGGCAGGGGTATTTTTGTACAGGGAGTTTTGTTTGCACACTGGATTTGTTTCTTTCTTTTTTTACTTGCTAGACTGTTTCAAGCTAAAAAAACGCACTGGGAATCTGTTCTCTCTTTTCTGAAGTGAAGCTTCAGCTGGCTTGCTACCAGTCCCTTCTTTCTTGTCATGAGGGAGAATAAGTATATCCTGCAGTTATCAACCAGTTGGCTGCCTCTTTCCCGTTCAGAGACTTGGCTTAATACACTTAATACACTGTAGAGTTCAGCTGCAGCTGGAGGAGGGATGTTATTTGGCAGGACATGTTTACGTCTTCAAGCTCTGTGCTCTTTAGTAAGGCTCAGAACACAGCATGACAAGAAAATTGAGAGAGGGTAGTTGACTGCTAGAGCACTTTCTAAAAGAAAGTAAATCTGGAAGGAATGCTAAAAGATTAGACCCACTTAAAATTTATCATCAAGGTTGAATTAATTTTTGTCTATCAAATATGACACCAACAATAAGATGACCAGTGTGCATGCAAACTCTAAGGATGTTTGGATGCTGAATGTTGTGTAGCTGGATTATATTTTGGAATTTGGAACACTGTGATTCAAACTACATGTTGCATTAAAAAGTAAGATCTGGAACTGTGTTTTTTGTTAAAACAAACACACACAACTTTGGTCTGGACTGGGAGAAATAGGCATGAGAGGAAGTTTAATTCTTCCTGCTCCAGTTTCCCACATCAAACTCCCCTTTGCTGTGCAGTATTTAAAACTTGTTTAAAAGGAGTCCATTTGGCCCAATTTAGGTTTTTTTTTAAAAATAACTTGAACTTGATTAATTTCCTTAATCCTAAATTCCCATCACCACAAAGGAGAGAGGTCCCAATCAACATCTGGAAGTAATTTCAAGGTACAACAGAGACAGAGACAGGTCTGCAAGCTATATTTTTTAACAAAAATATGTAGTTGGACCTTCAGGGCTTCTGATTCCTTCACTAAGAATCCATGCAAAGTTTAAATCTTTCAACAGTGAAGAACTCACACTGTGGCTGTTAGAAGAGTTTACCACATACAATACTATGCAGCTACAGACAAGTCTACCTAGGGCCCGCCAAATGCAGTGTTCAAACACGAAGCAAGGAACACGAGAGACACTGCAGTCTGGGCCAGCAAGAAAAATCAGCATTAGCAGAACACATTATAAACCATCATGGGTATAAAATGCTCTTTGAAAACACTGACATTCTAGACCATGCCAACAACAGCACAGGGAAGCCATTGTAATCTATAAATACCTTGACAACTTCAACAGGAAAGAAGAAACCCTTAAAGTAAACAAAGTTTGGCTACCAATCCTGAAAAACACAAAAATCTAGACCCAGCAAATGCAAATGAAAACCACCCAGGGTGAGGGGGTTTCCTAGCAGACAATGGATCATTAATTAGACACCCTGAGGCCTTGCCATTCGATACACAGAACAATACACAGATTAACATGTAAATCGTTTCCTCTCAACCAACAGTATATATACCCCATCTCTTCCACGCCAGCATTCTCTGAAGATGCCAGCCACAGCTGCTGGCGAGACATCAGGAATAAACTCTTCTGCCTGAAAAACCCACAAAAAATATGGATGCTGGCCGCGAAAGCATTCAACTTCACAAATCTAATCTTCTTTTAAATCAAATCATTTACCATCTGCATTTCAATTTAAAACAATGCAAAAACAACTTAATTTATCGCTTGACTGTCATCTTAAAATAACAGTGAAAACTAAATCTCATTACAAACATGATAACTAAACCTATTCATAAAGTTCACAAACATGTATTAATGGTTTGGTCACACTCTCACTTATATACATACAACAATGAGGTATCTATAATTAAACACTGCCAGTAAATTTGTAATTTATTAAAAATTGTTCTAGTCTGTACAGTAATTAACAATAACCACCAGTTTTGCTTCAAGTTCTGGGCTGTCAATTGCTGTTTCTCAGCTGACTAGAAGTGCTTTCCAGCTCTTCATTTTTTACTTCCCTACCTGGTTATCTGGAAGCAGTTCTTATCAGAGGCAGCCAGGTAAGCAGCTGTTTGTTTGCACAATCCCCACCAGTACAAAAAAACCAAAACATAACAAAGCAACAACTAAAAAGCTTGATATACTGTAGAAAACTCAAATGATGCAGTAGACTACTTGAGTTGAGACTAACAACCGGATTTAGGCCTCAAGCTCACCTTGTTTTTTCATCTACTGTAAAAAGCTTTGTTCCATGTACAGCTCCACCAAAATACACACACAAATGGATCTTATTAGTGAAGAAGTTTCTCCTTTTAAGTCAAGGAAAATGACCAATGGATAGATAGTCCTGTTTCCAGCAACACTTTGAATTACAAAGCGCCCACATTTTACGCAAATGCACCATACGCGGCTTTCAGTATATGCTGAAAGCCGTGCCGGAAGAGCCCCATGCACGGCCCAGAAGAACTAAAGGGCTGCACGCCCGTGGCACACGCACATTGCCGTGCACCACAGATTCGAGCCCCATTACTTCCAATGGGGCTCCAGCATACGCTGATTTCCTCTTATCCGGAGGGATTCGGAATGTATCCCCGCATAAGGGAGGGCCCACTGTATTGTATTAGGTTTATAAAATTATTGTGTTTAATTCTATCCCACTTTTTCTCCAGTTTACAAATATTAAAACAAGCACAGATCACAATTCACATCATTATTGTTGTGTGCCTTGAAGTAATTTCCGACTTAGGGGAATTCTAAAGCAAACCTGTTACAAGGTTTTCTTGGCAAGATTTGTTCAGTGGGGTTTTGCCATTGCCTTCCTCTGTGGCTCAGAGTGTGATTTCCCCAAGGCCACCCAGTGGGTTTCAATGGCTAAACAGGGGTTTGAATCTTGCTCTGCCGGAGTCCAAGTGCTCAGACCACTACACCACGTTGGGTCGATTCATATCATAGGAAAGTTAAAATAATTTTTTAAAATCTTTAAAATTAAAAGCAATTTGAAACAGAAAACAGAAAATACATAAAATGCTATTTAGACAGAATTGGCCCAAGATATTTGAAGTGGGGCAACAAAGTGATGCCCCACCCCACCCAAGTCCATATCATGACTAGGTGAAATTATTTTGGTACTGGAGGCAAAAAAATGTCACAGGTCTCCTTCCTCTCCTCCTAGGGTTGCCATAAATGAAGACCTCAAAACCGGGACAAATGTAGGACAAAAGTTTCAAATGTAGGACTTTTTTTTTAAAATGGAGGACATGTGAAAAAATTTGATGATTTTTTAAAAAAATGTTAATATAAATGCACGTTTCTTAGGCATGATCAAAATGGAGGACAGATGGCAGAAATGTACTCCTCTTTCTGGCCAAATCACCCCCCCTCCATTCCAAAACACACACAACAGCACCTTTGAGCATTTCACATGGCTTTACTTAATGTGGCCTCTTGCATATTTCAGAGGCTTATTGCATCATCATCACCACACTATCATTGACAAAACAAGGGAGACTTGTTAGCATTACAAGGACCAAAAACACACAGAAAAGGCACTTGGGAAAAATGCACTTTAAAAATAAAAATCATGGCCACTCACCTCCTCCTCCCCTTCATCCTCCTCCTCCTCCGCGCCAAAAAAGGGCAAAGGAAATGGCCCTTTCTGGCTGCAGCCCGGCCCAACAGAGGAGGAGCTCCTCCTCCTGAGCCTGGCTGGCCAATGGGGGCAGACTGGGGCTGAGACAGCCCCGCCCCCTGCCAGCTTTCACAGGCTCCGGCCTGGAGAAGGGGCGGGCTGTTCAGCCCCAGACTCAGGAGGAGGAAGTCCTCCTCATTAGCCCTACGTGCGGCTCCTTCTCCTCCTCCTCCTCCTCCCCTTCTGAGGCTCTGCCTCCTTAAAGGGACCAGCTCTCTTTTGAGGCAGGCATGCGGCCAGGGCCCAGGCAGGCAAGTGGGCCAATTGCACGCTTCCGCCGGCTGCGCCTGGGCAACTGCTCAGTGCAGTCACGGAGGAGGCAGAGGAGGAGGTGGGTGGCTGGCCAGCCAGCCAGCCAGCCGCGCACAGCCCTGCAGGCCAGGGGGATGTGCTGGGGGAGGAGGAGGCTGGAGAAGGGTGGCTGGTGGCCAGAGGGAGCGCGCAGGGGGCGGAGGAGAAGGAGGAGGCAGAGGAGGAGGAGGCTGATGCGGAAGTGGGTGGCCAGCCGGCTGCATGAGCAGCCGCGGCCATAAGGAAGGCATGTGCGGGGGCAGAAGTGGTTGCAGGCGGGGCAGACCCGCTTTTGGCATGAAACCGGACCGTGACCGTGCCAGCACCCCCAAAAGCGGGTGTGGCACGCCTGCAGCCGGGTTATGGCATCCCTATCTCCTCCTGATAGTAAAAATGCAGTAATACTACATGAAGTAATTTTTATTTACTTCCCTAATGTGAAACAAAAACTCTGTATCCTGAGACAGCCATCAGGGACGTAGTCAGGATTTTAGGAAGTGGGGGGGGGGGTCCAGACTAAGTGTCACCATTATAATAGGGCTTGGGTGCGGCGGCACAGCAGCACGCATCATTCATTTTTCTAACGGAAGGGGGGGTCCGGACCCCAAGAACCCCCCTTTGGCTACGTCCCTGCAGCCATCTCATTCTCTCTAACAGTAGGGCCTGCCTTGAATATAGACAGCAAAGCTGTGTTATTGGGCTATCCTGTTCCTTAATATTTTGATATATTTGAGGATTGGTTTATTAACATGTAATGGGAATGGAACAGTTTGCAATAATAGTCTCCCAGTCTGAAGAAATATTAAAACTCTTGGAGTAAGGTTGAAAAAGTATCTACCACTGCTAAAGTGACCTTAGAGAAATACACACAAACAGCATGCCAGTATATCAAGGACAAATTGGATATTTTTCTCCAATACAAAAAATGACAAAAACACATACAAACAGGTGGGACCAATGAGATTGAAACCCATCAAGACATTATTTATTTGTGCAGGTTGGAAACAGAACACCACGTTCTGTACAAGACATATATAAAAGTAAACTCCCTGCTGAACATAAACAAAGCACATAAAACAACTGTGCTCAAACAGCCTGAACCAAAACTGCAAATTTCATTGTGTATGAGTGTTTCAAAGAAAACCTCTCTCCAGTTCAAACACATTGTTTCTGATTTAGTAGCAATGGGGGGGGGGGGGGGGAGTAATAAACCAAAAGGTGAGTAGAAAGTTAGATCACTACCAGAAATACAGATAACAGAAAATAAGTTCTTGTATTCGCGTATCTTAAAATGTACCACATGGCAACTCTCGGTCCGGAAGAAAACTTGGGAGGCAGATTCTCATCTGTTGCCCAGATCATTTCAAAAGAATTTGCTGTTTAGATAATTCCAGCAATATTTCAGAAAACATCCCAGTTTATTCAATATTTTCCATATATATTAGATTTCAGCTAGCTAATTGGCTGTTGGGTTTTGGAAATTGTAGTAAAAAAAAAAGAGGAACTTATCTAGTTCTGGACACATCTAGAAGGCCAATTTGGTCCAGCATCCCAGTTCCAAAAAAGGCAGCTAACAGTTCTTTTCTCCTGCAATAGTAGATAAGCAAAAATACTGAGCCTCTGGACACAGTGCTCCCATTGAGCTAATAGCTGTTGAAGACCTCCATGAAGGCAGTGGGTAGAAAGGAGTATTTCATAAAACAGACTCACTTTCATGAGGAAAGGGTGAGATGGAAGTTGCATCAACAATCTGAGAATGTTACTTTTTTGGATGACAACTCTCAGAATCCCACAACCAGCATGTCCACAGGCAGATTTTGGGAGTCCACCTCCTCCCACCACTTATCCAAACTCTTGTTGCTATAAGGAATGGGAAACTCAACAGTGTGATTTATTTCATTCCATTTCTGTATTTCACTTTTCCTTCAGCCTGCCTTTTTATCCTGACAAAATTCTGTGGCATGGGGTATGATGATAGACAGTGATCGGACAGAGATTATTCTAAGAGCCTTGTAGATAAATTGGAATTTGAACCTGTGTCTCCCTGGTCCTGTTCTGATACAATGTACTTCATAAAGCAGTATGCTTCCTTATATTCTACTTGTATCTTCAGTGTTTATCTTATTCTGATTCCATTCATTTTTTACACAAGAACACAGAATCACTGTTTTGGTCATTGACCTGCATAAAATAAAATGATTTGATTAAGGAATGGTGGAAACAATCAAGAGGAAAAGGCCCATTTAGTCTTGTTCAGTACAAAAAGCAAACGACTTAGTCACTTAACATCTGGCTTTAATCCAGTTGTATCGTATTACAAAGGCTGTTGTCATGAAAACTTGGTTTCCCCCTCCATATTCCCGATATAAGGGAAATAGAGCTAACATAAATTAGCACAATTAGGCAGATGATATTTGTATTTTATTCCAGCAGCATGGTTGCTGTCACAAACTACATGGGCTATTCTCTTTATGGCTTCTTTATGGAGAAATAAGCAATGATATGGTCAGAATGACTGTAACCAACGTTCCTCCAGGTATTTTTTATATGTATGCATTTATTTAATTTTGTCCCAGAGTAGGATACAAGGCAGCTCAGAAAAAAAGGGAGATGACTGCCAATTCATTTCAAGTTAATAAAATGAAGGTGTTTGTGGTGATATTTAAAGCCTTGAACAGCTTGGGACTTGATACTTGAAGGAATGCCTTTCCCTATATATACCTGAGCGAGGTTTGCAGGAGGGGCCTTCTCTGTGTCCTGTCAGTAAGTGCAATAAAATTTTCCTCTGCTGCCCCCAGATTGTGGAATGACCTGCCAGAAATACCACAGCTGAAAACGCTGACCGCATTTGAAACAGCACTAAAGACATATCTGTTCTGGCTGGCATATCCAATCAATTTTAAATTTTATAGTATTGTACTCTAACTGTGGGTTTATGTTTTTTTAATTGTGTTTTAATGTGCTGTACCACACCTCAAGTCTTGAAAAGAGGCATGAAACAACAACAACAACAACAATGACAAATTGTTTATGCTTTTATCTGGAAATGTTTTAAATTGTTTATATTGCACATTATCCTTTGAGTCTTTGATAAATTGGCAAAATAGAAGTGTTTAAATAAACAAATAAGTTCGCCTTTTAAAAACAACCTAAAACTTTTGGTTTCTGTATCACTAGTTTTGCATTAGAAAAACCACTGATTACTCTAAACTACATGGCCTAAATGAGAACTGAGAATTGTGTGGCTCTCTGGATATTAACTGCATCTCCCAGCATTCCCACCACTGGTTATGCTGGTTTGGGGCCACAAAATTTCCACCCCAGCCCAGCCTCAATTGTTTGTCCCATCCAGAGTAGGCCCACTAAATGAATTGAAGACAGGTAAATGGACATGTATTTCAATCCCAGTGATTTAACAGGTTTATGGTAGTTAGGACTAACTACTTCCTACTGTGTTGCAAAGTCCTAAACCAAGCTTTGTAGTGGCAGCAGATATCCCTTGCCAACTTTCCAGAACAACTTTGATCTCTGTGTCAAAAAGGAGTTTCCTGGCATGACAGGAAACAGCCAGCACATCAAAAGACATGCTATTTGTATTTCTCTTTTATGGTTACAACATAGTAGTGGAAATTGAAACATAATGGTACTTCATGATTACATTTTATAGTCACGCAGTTTCAATGTATGGTACAGCCCATGTTAATATAGTAAATGGAAACATAATGGTACTTCATCATTACATTTTATAGTCACACAGTTTCAATGTATGGTACTGCCCATGTTAATATAGCTATAGCTATGCCTAAATTGGAATATCAGATGATAGGGAAGCCAGCAAAAATATCTGCTTTACCTACTGAAATGCAAATAATGGATCAAAGAGCAACAGCTAAATTTAAATACTATTCTTAGAAACTGAGACAGAATCAGCTGCCTTTTTGGTGTCAAGGAAGCAGCACCAGAAAAGAAATACTAAAGATGGTACAAGCTATCCTTCAGATGTCAAGTAAGAGAAACAACAGCATCACATTTTCCCAAACTGCCACACCACAGAATCAGTCAGAATTAAAAACATCTACTTCACAAACACTGATACATTTAACAGAGGGGTGACCAATGTGCACCCCTATGGTCATGTGCAGCTCCCCCTGGCTACTTATTGCAGTCCCCAAATCTTTTCAATTTGATTGACAGTTCAGCTCTATACATCTGTACTCAGAAGTACTGAATATACTTGACTATAAGTTGACCTCATGTATAAGTCGAGGTCAGGTTTGGGGGCTAAAATGGTGGATTTTGATAGGACCCATGTATAAACCAAGAGTAAAATTCAAGGGCAGGTGACAAAGGATCTATAGAATGAAGCAAACGAAAATGATGCCAAAGAGCTTAACAAAATTCCAGCAGGCATAACTGTTTGTTCTCCCATTAAAAGCTGGATGGATGAGAGCAGGTGTGTGTGTGAGAGAGAGAGAGAGAGAGAGAGAGAGAGAGAGAGAGTGTGTGTGTGTGTGTGTCAGTGCTTTCAGTACAGATTACACTTTGATTTTCACCAAGGATGGTTCCCTTTTTATAAGAGTTACAGTACATTACTTACATTGACCCGTGGATAAGTCAACTCCAGTTTCTTAGGTCAATTTTTTGACTAAAATTTCTAGACTTATACATGAATATATACAGTAAGTCCCACTGAGTTTATGCCAGGGAAGTGAACAGAAGACTGCACCTTCAATAATTTATGTTCCACCTTTTTGTGTAGTATTAAGCTGCTTATAAAGGTATGGTTGAGACTGGAGAGAAGGCCTTTAAAAAAGAAGCCAGGCATATAGAGATATTTAGGAATGTGAAGCATTTATTTAGCCCTGTGAAGGCTTTGTGACCAGAAATATGATTCTGACACATGTTAACCTGAAATATTCTTCCAGTCTCATGGGATACATTTTTAAATACTATAAAGTGCTAAGAAGCAGCAAACAGTATGAGCACCAATACCTCATAATGCTAAATAATAATCAAAACAAATCATTGTAATGTTGTTAAGATATAATAAATAATAATGAAAAAGGTGTGAGATTTAAATTTAAGTGCATTTAAATTTAAAAGCATTTAAATTTAATACATTAATAAATTTTAATTTTGATAAAATTACACTTTGAAAAGATTCAATAAATTAAAATTAATGTATCGAAAGCATACACATATTCAGTATGGAAATCAAGCTATTAAGACTTGAGGAGCCTGAGGAACAGACAATGTCCTAGCTAGATATAAAAAGCAGGATTAATTAAGCTGGAAGACAATGAGCCCAATGAGTATTCTCACTAAACAGTACCCAGTATTCACATAAACCAACTTCCTCTTCAAGGTTATTAAAAAGACATTTAATGAGAACCATGTGGACTAGGCAGAAGAAAATGAAGTATTAAAATCAAATGGACAAAAGCTTCTAAAAAGTGTTGGCTACTTGAGAGAAAGTAGGCAGCAAAAATAAAAAATATGGGGGAGAGGGTTGCAGAATCCATATTACACAGGATTTTCGTGTGTGTGTGTGTGTATTGTAAGAGGGAGGGAGGGGGAGTACTACCACTGTGTAGCATAGAGTTCAATTCCCAACCAGACCATAGATACCCACTGGATGACTTTGGACAAGTCACACACTCTCAGCCCCAGAAAACCTGTGATAGGTCCACCTGAAGATCACCATAAATCACAAATGACCTGAAGGCATGCAACAACAATATTATCCTAACAAATAACTGAGCGTGTGTAAGTGCCTTCAAGTCACCTGTTAACTTATGGTAACTCCATGAATTTCATAGGGTGCTCTTAGGCAAGGAATACTCAAGAGCTGGCTTTGCCGGTTCCCTCATCTGACATATAGCCTAAAGCACCTGATATTCATTGATGGTCTTCCATCCAAGTACTAACCAGAAGTGGCCCTACTTAGCTTCCAAGATCAGAGTATCCGGTGCCTTTAGGGTACCAGACACTAGGCTATTAAAAAGCAAAGTCTGGGGCTGTGCAGACAGCCCCTAAGGGGCAGACTCCAGACACCCCTTTTATAGCCAGATCAGGGCTGTGGCAACTGCATGCCACATCCTGGTCTGGCCTTTCCAGGATGTGAAAGCCGCGGCTTTACAGTGTTCCTTTGGTGCTGTGTTATGCAGACACAACGGCAAAGGAGCGCTGTGATGCCACACGCCATGGCAGAATGCTAACATATGGATCCTACGCCCCAACCGCCTACAACCCGACCTTTAAGGCCAGTTAGCACAGGGCCTCTCAGCAGAATATTTGCTACTATTATTGTAACAGTGGCATTGTTTTGCAAACTCTGACCATCAAGGCTTCATTTTCTATGAAGGACTACTTAGCTACCACTTTTTCTACCTACTACTTCCCATAACAGAAACATACGTATTTGCCTATAAACCAGTCTCTCCTTTTCCTAAAGTTTCATATTATGTGGGAACTTATTTTATAGCTTAATATATGCTTTTGCAGAAAGCCTCTTTGAGAATTTTCTGGTTGGTGGGAAAGATTTGATAATGTGAAACAATATAAACAATATAAAACATAATTAAAACATATATTGTGTGTTTGCATGGTCACCTTCAAGTCATCTGTTGACTTATGGAGACCCCATGAATTTCATAAGGTGTTCTTAGGCAAGGTAGTTTTGCTAGTTTCTTAATCTGAAATATAGCCTACAGCACATGATAATTGCTGGAAACAGATTCAGGGGCAGCTGTGTTGCCCATATAGCAAACCAAAATCTACAAAACAGTGGTACCCTTATTAGGCCCACCAAAATGCATAAAATACATGTGGAATTGACGCATGGCATCAGGATGCCCTGGAAGCAGAGTAGGGGCATGCGTCACCTTGATGTGATGCCCCTACTCTGCCCCCAGGCTGGCCTTTTGGCCAATCTGAAGAGGGCCTCAGTCCCCACATGGCCAAGAAGGGAGTGGCTTCTTTCTGCACTGAGATCCCTTCAAATCAACTTAACTACAACAGAAACATCTGATTCAAAATACAAGCCTGTGACTCTAACATAGTCTTCTCTTGTATGATTTTTTAAAAATGTATTTTGCCTGTGATCCTTTGAAAGCTTACATGGTATATTTTGTGCATTTTGGTTGTCCAACAAAAATATCGCTCTTTTGTGGATTTTGTATTTCCAGGGTTGACCCTGTTTAGCTTCCAAAAACATACAGGATCTGGTGCCTTTAGGGTATTCAGGCACATAATTAAACCATGGAACAATTCTATTAAAAGCTCTTTCTACCACATGAATTGTAAGCCTACCTGAATAAAAAGGCCTTTGCCAGCCATTGGAAGGAAAAGAGAGAGGGGGCCAATTGAATCTCCTGTGGGAGGGAATTCCAAAACCCAGGAGCAGCCATAGAGAAGTCACTGTCCCATGTCCTCACCAAACGTGCCTGTGATGGTGGTGGGACCAAAATAAAGCCTTCCCCTGAATAGATATGTATTCAGATCATGCACTTGTTGAATTTGCTGATGAAAAGACTACCTTTCCTAGATGTAGCATTGCATCATATTATGCATGTTTTCTAGCACAAGCTTACACGTTTTATGCTTCCTTTTTCTCACCTCCGTCCTTTAATCTCTGTCCAGCATTCAGCTGCACGCATTATCACTTCCACCCACCGCTCTGACCACATCTCTCCTGTGTTGGCATCCCTTCACTGGCTCCCCCTCCCTTTCCGCATTCAGTATAAGCTCCTGCTGTCGACATTCAAAGCCCTCCATGGACTGGCCCCTCCTTACTTATCAGACCTTCTTTCTCCTCACCTTCCCACCAGGGCCCTCCGTTCTGGTAGTCAAGGGTTCCTGTCCCAGCCCAGGATTTCCTCTGCCCCATCCCGGATTCGCCCCTTTTCACTTGCTGCCCCTCACTCCTGGAACCTTCTTTCTCCACAAGCAAGAGCCATCACTTCTTTAACCAGCTTCAAAACGGAGTTGAAAACCATCCTATTCAGAGAAGCCTTCCCAGGCATCGCATAATTGTCGCTTACTATCTGATGTTCTGTTGTTGGCTGTTTATCGATCCATTTCCTGTATTGCTATGTACTGTATATGCATTATCCTACTTGTGAGTATGTATTTTCCCTGGATAATGATTAACCTTCCATTTTGAAGCCAAGCCCTCCCTTCAGTCCATCTGCCTTGGTCCAGGCCTCGGAGGTTGAGAGGAACTGCTGGACCTCTTACCCTTTCCCTCCACCACTCCCTTCTCCTTCTGTGTCATGTCTTTTTAGATTGTAAGCCTGAGGGCAGGGAACCGTCTAACTAAAAGGATTGCATGTACAGCGCTGTGTAAATTTACAGCGCTTCATAAATAAAGGTTAATAATAATAATAATAATAATAATAATAATAATAATAATAATAATAATA
>NC_056524.1:114524046-114561206 GCF_019175285.1 Sceloporus undulatus
ATAAAAGTCCTACTATCTTCACTGGAGCTTTCTTCCGTATAAGTGAATTTAAGAGACTGGAATGAAGAAAAATGATGGTTGGGGGAAGATTGCTGAGAATCAACACTGGAAAGTTTTGTAAAAACCCTTTACAAGTTATAATTTTAAAATGTAATACTCTTTATAAAATACATTTCAAATAACATCCTATCTTAAGCATTTGTTTAAGACAGCTGTAGCCAATGCATCACTGAATGCTAAGTTTGTTTTCTCATTCTGTAGAAAACATTAATATTTTAAAAGATGAGATACACACTCCCTGCATTTCAACAAAGATAATCTAATTATCTTTCAGTGAAAAGTCAGTCCTGAAAGAGACAGTACTAAATGTGTTCTGCTGGGAAAACTATCACAGTTCCCAGTTATGAAAGAAAAATGCCACACACTCTGTCCTTAATTTCACTAAATCCAATTTGACTGTTGGGACCACTCATTGAATATTTAAAGTGTCCTGTCTTCCACTGGGAGCAGTTTTGACATTGACAGCCACATAATTTCAGGCAAGGAACATAAAGCCTTAGAATGATGAATAGGTGACACTTGACCTGCTGTTCATTTCCAAAGTTGGAGGAAAAGGCAACTCACGTCTTCACAATTAAAGCACACAGAGAAAGTATGAAACAACTGCATTGTGGGTAGTACATGGCTCCTTTTCTCTAATGCTTTTTCTTAAATTTAGAATTACCAATCTTAGAAAGAAAAAAATGAGGGGGGAGGGGAGAGAGAAATATATGATAAAGTTGCCACTCTGATTGTTTTACTTATTTTATGCCATAACAGGTCTGGGAAGCATGTATATTTTTTGTATATTTGGGGCTGCAACTCCCATAATCCTATGGTCGCTGAAGCTGAACACATCTGGAGGGACAAAGAAAGGCAATTTACACACTCATTTCAGTTAGAAGACTTTTAGGCTGGTAAACAAGTTAAGAACAGAATAAATAAAATCATAACAACGGTGGTGGTTATGCTGCCTGGATTTAGCCAAAGATAAGTTTTCCAAGATCTGATGAAAACAACCCAGAATCAGAGAAGCCATAGGATAAATAACTAAAATCTAAAGCTCTGGGGTGAATGCTACCATCAGCTACAAAAAGGGAATGGGAGACTCTCACCTGGGGCTGAAAGACGATCAGGGTTAACACCAGCTGAACTTCTCCAGGGAAAGCAGCTATCTACATTTTGAGGCAGTGGAAGATGCATATGACTGAAATATGTTTCTAGGCCTGTTAGAATCCATCACAAAACCATGTCACTTCTATCCTACCAATGCTATTGCCTGGTTCAAGCTGCATCATAATATATCAATTGAGAATTAATGAAGAGGAGACCCTTAGTATCATTGCCTCATTGATGTATGCTCTTTCCCCACAACCACACCTCTTGCATCCTGAAATTATATCAGAATTGCTGTATTCTTAGTCTCAATTGATGGATGGCCATGCTGCATAAAGATACATCACCATTGACACAAGCAAATTGATGGCAAGCTGGGATACAGACACAGGGGAAATAAACACTGTTGGAAGTCTTACAATAGACTGAGTCCTGAGATATGGCAGCACTGCAAGTGCAAAAGCCCCACCCAGCCAACAACACTGTGGGATCCAGATTTGGGAGACAATGAGGATAAGGCAGGGAGGCTGGGAATACAGGGCAGAAAATCTTATTGAGAAAGATTGTTTTGAGACAACAGAAATCCAAAATCAACTCTTGATGAAATGTATTTTATGATCTATTGAGTATTCAAGAATTAGCCATAAAGACAAAGGGGTTAAATTTATTCTTTATATATGATGATAAATTAACTAACTAGTCAGTGGCTAAAGAGAACAAACCAGTGAGCTTTGCACAGAAATGTAGAGAAAGACAAAAACAAAAAGATTTAACAAGGAGACTGCTTGACAAAGAGCCTTGTCTGTTGGTTTCATTAGGGGACAGTAACTAAGATCAACCAGACAATATATTTAATATAAATAATCAATGAGCTCAGTGAATGGCTTATTTTCCCTATAAGTGAAAGAAAAAGTACGGTAATTAACTTTCACATTCTGCTATAACCCCTTAGAAAAAACACAATTTAATTAAAAGCTACCATTTCTGTCAAGAAAACAGAAACCGCTTCCTTTGTTATTTCCTTTTAATGTAATTTAACATCCCCTAAAGTTTTCATGAAAGGAGAAAGCACTGACCTTAGGTCATGTATTGTCATCCTAGTTCCAATCAAGTCAGTGTTAGCCAACCCAAATACAATCTGTGATGAAGCCATCAGTCGAACTCTGGTATCATGCACCAGACTGCACCATGACAGTGAGGACTGGGCATCGGGAGACAAGCTAGTAGTTGAATGTGGCTAGCATGTAATTAGCTAAGCAACTAAACAGGGGTGGCCAACAGAAGAGCAGCTATGTCTGCACTTGAGAAACAAATTCTTCTGGCTTACATTTAAATAATCCTATTTGCTAAACCTTAAAATCCCAGATTGAAGGGTCTGAAAAATGTCCCGGCCAGGTCAGCCAGTTGAAGCAGCAAATTCTGGATTTCTAAAGGCAGGAGTGAAACCCTGCACAAAGACTGTTCATCCTACCCTTGAGGCTCTGGGTGGTACTTTGCATGCATGCCAGACCCAGATCCCAGAATTCAGGAAAGCAAAGGAAAAGAGATGAGCAGAGACTCAGAGCAGAGGAAGGCTTGTGTTGTGTCCTGGTAAGTGTGTGGCAAAGCTGCTTGAGCCTAGGGCTAGGCAGTGTGGTGGAACTTCACTTTCAACCAGCTGCCAGAGTAGGAGGGAGTCCCCTTTACTCTTGTAGCTGCTTGGGAGCTTTCCTGTATCCTGTCCTCATAGGAGTGTGAGAAAAGAATATGCCAATGTCAGGTCACGCAGTTTTTGATGGTTGTACTTTTAAGATGCCAACAACAACAACAACAATAGAAATATGCAATAAAACAATGTTAAATGTCCAAATGTGGTAGGTAGGTGTGTTTTGGTTGGAGGAGATGTCAATAAGCTTCCCAATCCAGTCTCATATAGTTTTTCCCTGTTTTGTGGATGAGTATTCTGGCCCCAGAGCTGCCTCAATGTCCCCGTTACCTGGGGCCCTCTGTTGTGATGCCTGGCAGCTGTCTGCATGCATGTCCAGCTATGCTGCCTGGCATTGCCACTACCATGGTGAGTCACTTGCTCTGAGATCAGAATGAGGTGCCCAGTGTCAATTACATGGCTGGGCAGCTTGTTCTGACCTCAGAGCAAGCAACTTATCACAGTGGTGCTGGCACTGGGCAGCACAGTGGAACGCATTATAAACAACCATTCAGTGTTGCAATGGAGGGCTCTGGAACCTCCAGGAAGATCTAGAGGAAAAAGTGAGTCTTTAAAAAACATTTTAAGGGGAGCATATGACAGATTCAGTGCTGAACTGGTCAGACATTATTAAGACAGCTTGCACCAGACAGGATTGGGCCTTGTATCATCCAGACTCTGCACTATGGCAACAGGGGAATGTTTTATTTGGTCCATGCAAACAGGGCCATCATGTGCCATTTACTAATATAAAGTGCTTTTATAAGAGTCTTCCTAAAACACTAGAAAACAGTACTTTTTTTGGCCAAAATCCTCCAGCCAGCATGAACACTGGCTGCACCTGACAAAAAATTGTGAAGATTTATTGTCCAAAAATGCAAACTCTGAGGGGAAAAATGGTTATTAGCATGCTCAGCTTCAGGTTTTAGGAACCCCTTGGTGAGATGTTCTCAACTACTAAGTGCAGCCACTGCCTATGACAGTTTCTATAAGTTCTAATAAACAAAGGCTTAGTGGGACCATTGACTGCCACATTAAAAATGAAATGAAATGTCTTAAAACAACAGCACCACTAGGAAAGCAAATCCCTGTTTGAAACAGATGGAAAGTCAATCCTGTAAAGCTAATCAACTGCCCTCAGGTCACATAGTAAGTCAGTGACAGAGAGAGTGAAAGAATGCAATTCCAGCATGTCAGTAATTTGGAACAGACAAGGCCAATATTTATCATCACTACCTTTCCAAACACACACACACTCTTATTCATTTATTTACTTTTTAGGGTCAAAAACATTTCAAACATTAAATCACTGATTCATAGCTAAATCTACCCGTGACTTTCAATCCATCTGTTATCATAGAGGTGCATAACAGATACTAAATCTGCAATCATACTATTACATAATTCATCCTATCTAGATGAGAGAAGGAACATAGATGTGGAGAAGTGGAGAAAATTGTAGAAAATAAAATATGCATTCAGTCTCTCCCAAACCAGCTCCAGGCTCCTTGTATCAGTGGAAATAAACATGTCTGTTGAGGGCAAATTTGCAGAACTTATCCTACAATGGGGGCAGGAGATTGTGTCAGCATCATTCCCCCCCCCCCATGGTTGCCTCAGAAAAACAGCAAGACTAAGTTCCATTCACCTCTACACTTTGGGGTGTTAGGGTACATGTTGCCCCTTTTTCAACATTCCACAAAGATATCACAGAACAGGTATGGGGGCTGAGGTGAGAAAGGATTGAGAAGGAATGAAAAACAAATAATGAGAACAAATCCTTTAATCATTCCGTTCTCTCTCCCACCGCATCAATTTTTCAGAGTCTACTTTTGTTTAAGTTACTGAGAATTGTGCTTAGAATAATTCTGTAGATTTCTTCCATCATAATAAGGAATACTACTTGTTCCAAGGACCACACATGAGTTTAAAACACCACTTATCACAGCAAGCAGTAAGGAAGCAGGAGTTCAATCTTTTCCAGATCAACACATGTTCCATTCACAACATGTGCATTTTGTATCTGTACTCATATAGAAGAGGTATTGTTAAGATGTAGCCCTCAGAAGACTGATGTGTTATGTAATTGTCTTTGTCAAGGCAATGAAAACCAACTCATTAGTGAGATATTTATGAGAACACAACTATTAAGTTAGTAGATTTTTTAAAGAAACAGTTAAGCCTGAAACAACTAAATGTAAGCCCGTTCCAGTAACTTGCACTTAATCATCTGCACTTAAAGTTCTAGAAATTTCTGAAGTGAAAGACAGTGCAATGCTATACCAACTGAAAAGTTTACTTTTTCAGTTGACTCTGCAATGTTGTCATTGAGATACAACAGATAACCAGATTCTTATCATACTTTCAGCCCACCTTGAAACAAAGATAGTGCAGTAATATTACTTAGTATCAAATTGTAACTAGCCAACCCATAAGTCATAGAATCTCATCTTACCGGAATTTCAAAAGTTTCCTGTGTATCATCCAGCATCTGGATTTTGATAGAAATAAGTTTTCCTGTAGGTGTTGTGGGCAGCTTTTGTCCATGTTCCAAAGTACTGATCCCAGCATTCTCATGAGCGCCTAACCGGGATCCTGCCGTCGGCCTCTGCTCCACTTCACCCATGTTTGGAGACGCAAGCTCCTATTTCTGACAGAAGGAGAGGAACAAAGAAAACATGAGACGGCATTTAAGATACCAAGGAAAACAAGACTGCACACATTTGCATTATACTGTAGTTCTCAACAATACAGCCATAGAGTATCCCTCTTCCTTTAGAGAAGGGCTGGAGAACCTGTGTCCTCCACAGAGGTTCTTGGATAACATCTCCCATCATTCCTGCCCACTGGCTATGTTAGCTGGGACTGATGGGAGTTGGACTCCAATAACATTAGAGGAAAACAAGATTCACCACACCTGCTCTGGTGCACTTAAGGGATGCACATATAAGTATTTTTGCATATGGTTCTGGAACCTAGCATTCTGTTTGTCTGCAATTAATTGTACCATATTTAAATGTTTTTTTTTTATTTCCTAGTAAATATGTTGAAGATTGCCCCCTTAATTTTTTTTTCTGTGTTTTTATTCACGTTTGCCTGATATTCCATTTTCTAATATTACCTGATAGAATTTCTAAGAGTGAAACTGTAGAGCTAACTTTAAGTGTCTCTATTTTCTTCAACTAAAATTAGACTGAAAGTCAAATTCCCTTTGGCTAAGTGCACTCTTAGCCTCAGAAGCAACATGCACAAAAATAAACAAAACAATGCCCCCACAAACAACAACTCTTCAAAGCACCAGAAGAAGTACTGTTTGCATAATTCAATAAATTTATTGACATTTTGGCTTTAAAATAAATGTATAATATAATTATGGAAATGTCAATGACTTCATTGATCAAAACATTAAGAAAAACAGCTACTCAGCAATATGTATGGCAAGCTATTTCAACAACAATGTGGTTGGATATACTATGAATCACTGAGACCATGGATTTTTTCCAGAAAAATGTAAATAGTCATAGAAATTCATTAAGATTTCATATGACACAAGAGAATATACTGGAACAAAAATAAATTATATTCTAAAATTACATATACCTTTGTTTACCAAAATAACATAAAACTGTTTCATACTTAGAAACAAATCCAAGGTCACCAAAATAATCCAAAGGCTTAATGAAAAATGAATTGGTATTTGAGCCTCCAAAAGCCTCACATTGCCTCTATGCTACCTAGAAAAGACAATTGTTTAGACTTTTACTAATTTTCTTGCTTTATGTATAGATACACAATGCAATGGTAGCTAGTCGCATTTGTCAAACCTTATACATCGTACCATGGTTTTATTCCGCCCTTTCTTTTGTTCTTCTGACAGTCTGACTGAATTTCAAACCAAACCTACTGCTACCATCTCGCTCCTCTAGTTGAGTAATTGCCATTCCATTCTTCATGCCTTTTATGCCCTGATCAATGATCATTAACAAGCTGCACGTAGCAAAACAGGAGAAACCAGGATATAACTTTCTGGATGAACAAGCATACTGTAATAATAGACACAGTCATTGTGTGCATTTCAACACATGGTCACAACCATCAAAGATCTTAAACAGGGAACAGGGAAAAGGACGTTTTATACAATTCCATAATTCAAATAATTCAACTTGTATGCAGGAAATATCATACAAAAAGCAAGTTTATACTCAGAAGGAGAAGGAATGAAAATAGAAATAAGGGTTGTCAACCATCTAAATCTAAGATATATAAAGGTCACCATACTACCAGTGGAAAATATCAGAGACTTGAAACAATTACCGTATTTTCCGGTGTATTAGACAACTGGGCGTATACGATGACCCCCAACTTTTCGCTGGCTCCCCAGGCAAAGACTGCCTCGTGTGCAGGCAGCGCCCTGGCCTATTATAGACCAAGTTAAGGGGGCCTGGTGGCCACATGTGCCAGCTTCAGGGGACCTCTTAAGGCCTGGAAGGTGGGAGGAGGCCGGTGGTGAATGCGCCGGGCCACGGGACTCTCTCCTGGAAGGTCCATTTTGGTCCCTCACAGTGACAGAAGAAGCCTCACCTCTGTGCAATGGCTCTCTGCGACTGCGAGGCAGAACTTGGTGCCTGAGAAGGGAGCGCGCCTGGCCCTTTCCCGCCGGGCCTTCTCTTCCTCTTCCTCCTCTCCCTCCACAGCCGCCCTGCTTCTGCTTCAGCCTCTGCCCAAATGGCCACTCACCCACTCCCGCCTGTGGGACCACAGCCACCAGCCCGCTTCCTCGGTCAGGATCTCCTTCTTCGCCGCTCTCCTCTGCACAAGCCAGCTCTCAAATAGTGCCACTTCTGCCCTCGGCTCCTTTCCAGCTTCTTCCACTTCCTCTAAGGGCTCCTCCTTTAGAGGCTTGGGAAGGCGGGAGCAGGCCGGGACTTAACCAGGTGCATAAGACGACCCCTGACCTTTAAGCAGTCATCTTATATGCCAGAAAATACCGTATTTAGGAAAGTTAAAGAAGAAAGTGCAAAGGCGGGCTTACTGCTGAACATAAAGAAATCAAAAATAATGACCACAGAGGATCTACATAAATCCAACCCGGATAAGGAGGAAACCAAAACAGTAAAAGATTTCCTGTACCTTCGATCAAATGTTGATCAGAATGGAGTCTGCAGTCAAAAAATTAGAAGACTAGCAAGGGCAGCAATGAAAGAACTAGACAAGATCCTAAAGTGTAAAGATATACAACTGAGCATTAAAGTTAGAATTGTCCACTACAACTAAGCACTAAAGTTAGAATTTTCCAAGCCACTATAATCCCCATCACCATGTATGTATGTGAGAGCTGGGCAGTGAAGAAACCTGATAGCAAGAAAATCAACATTTGAGTCCTACTGCAGGAGAAGAGTGCTGAGGATACCATGAACAGCCAAAAAGACAACCAATGAGGCATAGAACAGATCAAGCCTAAACTCTCTCTGGAAGCTAAGATGATGAAACTGAGGCTGTTGTACTTTAGTCATATCATGAGAAGGCATGATACATTAGAAAAGACAATAATGCTAAGAAAGGTAGAAGGTAGTAGAAAGAAAGAAAGACCACATGTCAAGGAGCTCATGGGTTTGAATCTGCAGGGCCAAAGAAGAGCAGTAGATGATAAAAGGTCTTGAAGATGTCTCATCCACATGGTTGCCATGAGTTTGGGGTCAACTTGAGGGAAATAATAATAATAATAATAATAATAATAATAAGAAGAAGAAGAAGAAGAAGAAGAAGAAGAAGGCCAAAATCTAATTGCTAGTCTCACTGAAACTACAAAAATATGATAGATTAACATTTATGTACTTTCCATAATGGAATCAATGGATCTCTCCATTTTGGGCCTAGCAATTGGATTAAGAAATTAATTACTTTTAAGACAGTGACAATTAACAATTGTAAAGTATATTGGTACAAAGGGGGAGATGAGGGAGTGATGCTTACCTAAGATACAAATTCTGCTATTAGACTGTCAACATCACCCATGCTAATCTGTGAGTTCAAGAGATAAATACATATCACAGATTTAAAAAATGGCAAAGAAGCTGTAGACAGAGCTTGGAATTTTTACTTTTTGGACTACAGTTTCTAGAATCCCTAGCCAGCATGGCCAGTTAGGGAAGTCTGACTGCTGTGAGCCAAAGAGTAACGTTTCCAAGCTTCAGTTGCAGACTAATGTTTTACAAATTGTCTCAAGGAAACTTGTGGTTCCTCATAAACTTATTTATGTTTATGCCACCTTTCTCCTGGAGTGGGACCCACGGCAACTAGTCAACAACAACAACAACCACGTGTCCCTAATTGATGACTTAACACCATAGAACTTTTCCTCCAAAGTAACAGTCAATCTGGAACTGCTGGGCTAATGCAAGGTGCAGCACCAATTTATATGGAGTGATAGGGGACTGAACTGTTCTAATCAACACCACTCAGTCACTCTGTATTCATTCTAAAAACAAGGATCTGTAAAGTCAACAGGCAAAAGTTCCACATATCAAAAATGAGAAAAACATTTTGCAAAACTGATATACCATCACCCAATAAAAAGCAGAAGAACTAAATAATTCCTTTATGTTGTGAAGTTATAAATTACTGAAAGTCCCAAACTCATACCTTAATATGCTAAAGCTGCAGAACTTCCACAAACTTCTCATTTCATATTATATTTTTTAAAACTTTGGTAAGTAGAAATACTTTTAGAGTTTCTATCATAAACAAATAAATTATTAATTTGGAAAACTAAGGGCCGTGTTCTGATTATTTCAGCTCCTTTCTATTTAATTAACTACACAAACATCTTGTGAATGGTTTTTAAGACAGGGGGAACAATTCTTGGTGATTAAGAAACTAGGATACATTTCTGCTTCTGTATTTAATGAATCCAAAATTACCTAAGGCTGTGGAAGAATTTAGTAGTTTCTTTCCCTGGGGCATCAGACAAGCCCCCCATTAAAATAATCTTATTCCCATCAACTTTACCATCCCAGAAAGCCTTCCTGATTCAGAAACCTCTAGTTCTAGGAACTCAAAAATTTTAATTTTTTCCTCTCCATTAACTGTGCCTGAGAAGTTATCAGAAGAAAGCTACACACTCATGCATTCCCTCCCAAGGGACAAGTAGGCAAGTGAAGCACAAGATCCTATTATTATTGATCACCCTTGATCGTGGCAGATTAAATCCTTTTAAAGGTCTCAGTGGGTCAGAGGAATCAATAAGCAGGTTAAAAGAACTATGGTCTCTTAGCATTTTCTTATTTTTTCTCTCTCCCTACAATGGCAGAAATGGATGAGACAACTGACAACCTTTTATGCCTGTACTCTTCAAAAGTTAGTTTTCCTGTCTGAGGACTTCCTGTTTGTAAGAGTTTACCACTCTCCTCTTGCATCACACTAATATACAGCAATTTTCTCTTCTTTCTTTCTCTTTTAGACCATGTATATGATTTTTAAAAGTATGTGTAAGAAAATACACTTTTCTATGTTTTACAAATAAGACTGGGGTTCTGTCTGCACTGGCGAGGATACTCTGAGCGCAGCCAGGAGTATTCAGGGCCCAGAGGTCCCCCAACCTCCCCATTGCCTCCATTCCAATGCCAGGAGGCTGTTTGCATAGATGTTCCACTCCTGTGGTCAGAAAGATGTGCTCAGCCTCTCAGTTATGTGCTTGGGTGCATCCTTTTGATCTCAGTGTGAGTGGTACATGGCAGTGGTGGCTGTGCCAGGTGGCAGAGCGGGATGCATTTTAAACAGCCACCCAGCATTGGAACAAAGGGCTGTAGAGCTTCCCAGACAGTCTGGGAGCAAAGAGGGAGTTGTTGAATCCTATTTTAACAGAAGTATACCTCAGTTTTGGTGCTAAACAGGCTGGACATTGTCCAGCCTGTTCATGTCAGACTTAGAGTTTGGGCCATGTGTTGTCCTGTCTCCACACCAAGAGGGTGGGGGAAGGACTGCTTATTTGGTCTGTAAGGACATGGTTTCTCTGCTGGACTCTGGGGGTGGGGGACTTGTTGTTTAGCTTCTACATTTTCAATTTGATTACTTTGCTTAAGAGCTCCACTACAATCCCTCATATTTCACACCAACAACAGGTGTGCTCATGGCCATTTCCAGTCTATATGTGATTGTGATTGGGCGGGATATAAATAATAATAATAATAATAATAATAATAATAATAATAATTATTATTATTATTATTATTATTATTATTATTATTATTATTTATAACACAATACATGGGGCTGAGCAGGAATAATGTCAGAACAGGCTTAAGGATACGGAGGAGCACCAACTTCCAAATAAACAAAAAAGAAAAATGTAAAAAAGGAGAAACAAGGAAGGGTCCAACTACATATTACATACCAGTGAAACTGGGGGATTTTGTTTCTTTGTTTTCCTTTTAGTCAGAAACAACTGTGGGGGCCTCTCAACTGGACTGGCATCACAGTCCTTGGGAAGGAGAGAAGTTTTAATCCTTTGGTCTCTTGCCTTAACCCCCACCCCATCTCCCCACCCCAGGCTGGCTAAGTAAAAACATCTTCCTTCCTTCCTTCTTTCCTTTCTTCCTGTTTACTACTGCTTCTACTACTACATTTACATTTACCTCTTGTCCCTGTTTAGTGAATTCCCATTTCATATTTTATGTGTTCACTTTCTCTTTGAATAAAGTGTGTGTGGGGGTGGGGGGGGAGACCCTGAAAAGTGGCATGTCATGTAGTTTGACCTTAAGTGTTTGCTTTTATTTCATATGCTGATTTTGCTACCAGTACTGAAGTAGCTGCATGCTTAACTTGCATACTCAAAGAAAAGAGAGCAGAAAAGAAAAAGAGGTAGGGCTTGAAAAGGGCCTGTTAAACACTACTTGAATGTACATCTTACAGAGCAGGTTCTTTTATTAAGAGAAGTTTTGCAAGAAAAGAGGAAAAGAAAAGAGAGTTGGAGAAACCAAAACAGACTAAGAACAAGATGTCAGTAAGAGAGGGTACTTTGGAATGCCCCCAAAGCAACAAAGGGGGAAGTGCTGCCTAAGCAGGGAATTATAGAACATTTGTGCAGCGTTTAGATAAGTTACTTTTCTAAACTATAATTCCCAGAATCCCCCAGCTAGCATGGTCACTGATCACCTAGTTAAATCTGACAAACAGTTTTCCAAACATACCAAGGAAGGAAAATAAAAGTGTGTGGCAGAATGTCAGCTACTCTGAACTGGATTAGTTGAAGGTCTGGTTAAAAGAGCCTGGCAAGAGAGTATATATGAGGCAGGGCTCTTCATTTGGGAACAAGAGTTGGAAACAGGCACTTGGACACAAAATGGTGTGAGGAGCACTGCAGATAGAGCAGGAGGCACAGAAGGGGCTGAAGAGTTCAAATCAACAAGGGGGGACGGGACAGCAAGACACCATCAGTATGAGGCAAGAACAGAGAGACAACCTAAATGTTGAAACCACTCTTAAATCAGAGCCAAGAAAGGTTTGCAGAAAAAGAAATTTCTCTCCTAGGCAGCTTCCAGGAAGAGCAGATGTCTCAGGTGGTGGCAAAGGTCAATGCGAACAGAGCGTAGATCTGGAGAAAATTAGGAAAGCAGCAGCAAGGGTCTAAAGTGAATTTTAACACAGTCAGTAGAAAGATTGCATATCATGTACGTACAGTCAGAGAAGAGCCTAAGTAAATGGGATGGCAGACCAATAGGGGAATTAGCAATTGGTTGAATGAGGTAAAACTTCCTTAGCTATTTTCACAAGACAGGGTTGATCTTATCTAGGTTGTCTGTTTGTTTTTTATATGTCAGAGCTATTAGGAAAGTTTATTTATTGCTTAATAATAAAGTTTAGTATGCATTTATTCAATCCTGCATAAGTCTCTGTTTTGTTCTTTGCCTACACTGAAATCCAGCAGCCAAGAAAAGAGGTACTGTATTACAAAGATTTTATGCTAGAAGTGAGATTTTGTTAAAGGAGCATGAGAGTGAGCATAACTAATAACAAGCTTGTATACCTACACGCACCCTAAATCTCCACAGAGCTCATGAGGATCATTTCCCCTCTTTCTACTGGGCATGTGCCCCTTTGGAATTAATGAAAAGGGCTTACAGGACAGATGGCATAGGATGCACACAGGTCTACACCCATAAACTTTTTTTTTAAGTATTATACATCCACACAACCTAAATACCCTAAAGGGACCAGGTCCCATCTGATCTTGGAAGCTAAGCAGGGTCAGTTCTGGCTGGTACTTGGATGGGAAATGGCAAATGAATACCCCCGGTGCTGTTGGTCGTATTTCAGAGGAAGGAACTGGCAAGCCCACCTCTAAATATTCCTTGCTTAAGAAAACTCTATGAAATTAATGGGGTTGCCATAACTCAACAGGCAATTTGAAAGCACATAGACATACACACACCCCACCTTCCTTGTAAGTATATTGTAAACTACTGAAGGTAGTTTTCTCATCCCTAAATCAAGTCCTGTTCTGCCTCTTGCCCACAACACCCATCAAACAACTTTTCACAAATGTAATTTGTGGGGAATTCTCTTTTCCCCCTATACACAGTGCTTCATTTGTCCCTGGAAGCAGCACAGCATAGATCCATTTTCAGGACTACAGCAAACAGTCTGATTTCCAAAAAGACTGTGGGGGGGAGGGGGTTTGAAGAGGGGAGGTTTCCTTCCTTGTAGCAAATTTGTTATCATGAAACAAGTTTTTTTTAATACCCCCAGAAGGCTGGTGTAAAACTACTGTCTTCTCAAGAGAGAAATGGATGGAGAAGACCAATGAATGTATTAATGGTCTCTGCAATAGAGGGCAAGTCAATGGAGGGCAATGGAAGGCAAGTCAGATGGTGGGGAGCTGAGCATGGACAAAGGACTTTGTTCAAGTGGAAAGCAAGGGGAGAGCAGCGGAAAAGAACAGGCACACAAATTAGAAGTGAACAATTACTTTTTAAAATGGCACTACTAGTTCCTAGCCAAACAGTCATTGAAGGAATTTAAGGAGAAGAATGAAAACACAGCTGTCCTAGCCCATCTCAAAACATAGTTTAATGATTTAGTAGAGAAAATGCGGACCATTACAAAACAAAGAAATAAAACAAGTACAGGTGGGCAAAAATGCTGTGACTCTAGCTCCACAGTCTGGATGTCAGAATTAAATTTCCAGTCACTATAACATCTGTAGCAACCATATTTGTGGATATCTAAAATCACTCACTCACACATGCACAAAACCTGCAAGAGACAAAAAAGTACCTGAGAAAAATACAAGACACCTATAACCAGCATTAATTATTGACCCAGGTTTAAAGGTCTCTGGAAATAATAGGGAAAACACAAGAATAAATCAGATTAATGATGGGATTAAATTGAAAAAGCGAGTAGAATTAAATCAGCAAAGACTAAGCTACTTAAGAATTTTTGTAGAAACTAGGAGATATTGATAGAATAAGATGGTATTTGAAGCAGTGCAATTACAAACTATATGCAGGAACATTTCTAAGAGGAATGGATTAAATGGTTCAAAATTAATTAATTGCATTTTTTTCTTTTATATGTATTTAGTTTTTCTGCATCCTAAACACTCAGGACAGAAAACTTAAGTTTTAGAAAGCACAGTATGGGAAATCAGACAGAGGTTGCAGCATGGTAATAATTCTCAACCAATCTTTGCTATTCATAATCCTCCTTGTAGGTTTGAAATGAAATGGTGGAAGCCTATACATTTTATACGCGCAGACTGTAAAACACTCCTGTGGTGAGATACACAAACTTCTTCTCTCCAGCTTCTGCATCAGGAACACAATGCAGAAAATGCATACAAATTAGTAATCCATCCATTTTTACCACTTTATTGTTAGAGACAGTGAGCTTTACAATTCAAAATCAGTTTCTTTGCTTATGCCTGGAAGATATAATTCACTGGAGAATTGGAACATTGCCCTGAAATGACCTCAGTGCCTCACCTTGCCAAGAGGCAGGTCATAATGTTCCCCAGCCAATGAAGCTTCCAGAGAGTCAAAGGAAGCCACACACAGAAGGTGCTGCAGTAGTTCAATCTCAAGGTTACAAACGAGAAGGAAGCACAAAACCCAAGAAAAATAGCAAAGAGTTGCCCTGCTAGTTACTTTTAAAACAGCAAGTGTCATAATTAGCTTCACTATCCAGATATGATTTGGTTAGCGCTCAAGGAGAAAGATGAAAGGATGATGATAACAGAACTCAGATCTGTGTCAGTCTATATATTCTGGGGACTTTTCTGATTGATAAGGAAGAAAAAAGGTGGAGCATGCAGATGTAGCATTTGATACCACTTCAATGACTGCATCCTCTGTTGTCCCCAGCAGCTGACTCTAGAATACACATCAATCTACTTCTGCTAACGTACAGTTAGAATTTTGTATAGACCCAAATTGGCACTGTACCATGGTTCCCTATCAGAAAAACTGCCAATGTATTCTGAGCTGCAGGAATGATTATGATGATGATTTTAAAGAAGATAGTGGAGATGGAGGCTCTATGCTGTGAACCAGTTAGGGCTTTAAAATCTTATTGTTTGGCTACAACTGTCCTGGCACAGGCATTTGGGTGGTTGTAGTTTGGAGATTTAAACAACAAGGAAAATCACTCTCTCAAGAGGGAAATGAATGTGGAACTCTCATGGTTCCACTAATGGAGTCGCTTCATATTCTCATACACACACTGTCTGGACCCTGTCCACAGCTACCTGCTTTTAATACAGTTAAACACAACACCAGCACCTTCTCCAAATTACAAACACCAGACATCCTAGCTTCTGTTACCTTGAACCTTAGACAGGGAGGAATATTTCTCTCCCACAAAGAATTTCAAACCCCCTCTCTACCTGTCATACTGGTAGGGATTTAATCCATCTAGAGGACTAAAGTAAGATGATGAAGAATAAGAGACTCATAAGGGTAAAAGTATGTGTGAGCGTTAAGGCTGTCTGTATGGATACAAACAGTTATCAGAGTAGATGAGTGGCAAACATCCAGACAATTTAAGTGAAGGGACTTGTTATCTGTGCAAAAGACAGCTGGAGAAGAGATAAGGAACTGAAATTTATCAGCTGAGCTGGTGTCATCTTTCACCACTTAGGAACAAACAGGAACAGACTGACAGATCTCTCTTTATGAGATGAATAATGCACACTTTAGAAAAAGGCTAACAAAATGTAAAAGGGCAGTATGATTTTAACATTTCCATTTGCCTTCTTTGGACGCTTTCAAGAACACTTGGCCACTTGCCCAATGGGTACAGTACATATTGTTTATATCATCTAATGACAAAGAGGCAGTAACATCCAGAACTCCATGATCTGACAAATATTAAGACAGATCCCGAAGAATATAAAGCACATTTAAAAGATTATTGGTGAAAGCAGCTAATCTTAGTTATTCAAGAGAACCAATGTTTTTAGTTCTTTATTTATGTCTTTCATCAAGCATATGTATGTTTTATCATCACACTTACTTACTGCTTCAGATATAAATGATTTCTCACCCTTATGCAAATGCTTTGCTTAGCATGCTTCGCATACTAAGTTATCAGTCTTTTTATATCCCTTTGGCAGATACCACATTTTTGTAATAAAATGCTGCCAATTTTTTAATTATCTTGCATGCATAAAACAAAAATGCGTGTTGCAAAGTTATCCCATCCACCAATCCTGAACATGTTTACTTAGGAATTAGGTCCATCAAAATTAGGCAATTAATGAAATTTAATTCTTTATCCCACTTTTCCACTTTCAACCACTTGCACAACCAGTATAACCCATGTGTTACAATAAAAGATGTGCAATGTTTTCTGGTGAATTTGTACAGTCTTGTGAAGAGTAACAGTCAGCCTTTTCTCCTTACCATTCATACGCATGCCTTTTAATTAAATTAACTAAACTACAGGCTTATGTGAACTTTGGTTCAGGCACTCTGTATAAATAAAACTGTTGTGCCAGCTGGAAAGTTTTGTGCTCACTCAACCATGTAACCCTTTAATGTGAAAGCCAAGGAAGATGTGTTTAAAAAAAATTAATCAGATTTCTATCCAGGGTTCAGTGAAAAAATGTAAACGTACATATCCAGACATGCATGCAAAGACCCCATAGAAAATGCAAACACCATTACTCTCTCACCCACCCCACCAAAGCCAGGTAGAGCTTGTACATACAGTATACTGTACTTTCTGTTTAAACTGTACAATGTTCAGTGCAAGTATGTCTATGCCAAAGGCCAGCAAGGTCTGTAGCTGAGCTAGCATCCTCCCTCCATCTCTCCTTTCCACACAACCTATTGGACTAAAGCTTCAGACAGACATTAAAAACAAAATGCATGCTTATCAAACTTGCAGATGATACCAAATTAGGAGAAATAGCTAAAACCCCAGAGGACAGGATGAAAATTCAAAATGACCTGAATAGAAAGCTGGGCCAAAGCTAACAAAATGAATTTCAACATGGAGAAATATAAAGTACTGCACTTAGGGGGGGAAATGAAATGCATAGCTATAGGATGGGACTGCATCAACAGAAGTACAGTGGTGCCTCGGGTTACGAAATTAATTCGTTCTGCGGCCGCTTTCGTAACCCGAAAAGCCTTCGTAAGCCGAATTGCCATAGGCGCTAATGGGGAAAAGCCGCGATTCCGTGCAAAAAAGCCGAAAAAAGCACCAAAAGTTTTTTCGTAACCCGAAAAAACATTCGTAACCCGGAACAATGATTCCCTATGGGATTTTTTCGTATCCCGAAAATTTCGTAACCTGGGTATTTCGTATCCCGAGGTACCACTGTATAGTGTTTAGATCAAGGGAAGTAATAGTGCCACTCTATTCTGCTTTGGTCAGGCCTCGCCTGGAACATTATTTCCATTTCTGGTCCCCACAATTCAAAAAGGATGTTGGCAAGCTGGATCATGTCCAAAGGAGCGTGACAAAAAGGGTCTGGAAACCATGCCCTATGAGGAAAGACTTAGGGAGCTGGGTATGTTTAGCCTGAAGAAGAGACAGTTAAAGGGTGATATTTGAAGGTATTTGAAAGGGTGTGAGACCGAGGATGGGGCAAATTTGTTTTCTGCTGCTGCAGACAATAGGACACTGAGCAATTGATGCAAATTGCAGGAAAAGAGATTTCACCTAAATATTAGGAGGAATATTCTGACAGTGAGAGCTGTTTGACAGTGGAACATACTCCCTCGGAGTGTGGTGGAACCTCCTTCTTTGGAGGTTTGTAAACAGAGGCTGAATGGCCATCTGTCAGGGATGATTTGATTTTGAGTTCCTACATGGCAGGGGGGCTGGACTAGATGTGGTCTCTTCCAATTCTATGATTCTAAAACAAAAGGAGAATTCAGAATATATTTTTCAGATGGCCTCTAACCCTACTCACCAAAAACCACATACTGTACCAGGAAGACAAACTCTGATAAGCTCTTTAAAATCTTGCCCCTTCTCACTGGTTCCACTGTTTGATTTCACTGGCAGATCCTTCTTTACTCTAGCTTTAAACCTTTAAACTTTTACTCGCAAATAAAACATTTGTGAGATTTCTTCTCAAGTCGACTCAAATCTGCCGAGAATGTAGGTGTGCAGCTGTAAAAACACTACAGAGACTTCTGTAGCAATATAAACACTTAAAATTTATTTTACCATAAGGTTGCATGGAATACAGCCTACTTCTCCACCAGACACATAATGAAAGTCAGTGGATATGCAGATAAAAATGTGGATTCTATGTTTTCTCAAATCCATTTTTTATGTGGCCGAAAGGCACAAAAAAAGCATAAAAACAGTTGGTATGTCTAAACTCTATGCAGAGTACAAATTAATTCAGGATTCAAAGTACATACATTAATATTTGATATGCAATAGCTTAAGATAGTTTAGGCTTTTAAAATCCTACACAACTGTACTAATAAGCTTGCATGTTACAGAAAGCCATAGGCTAACCAAGATTTATTTCTAAAGCCACAGATGACAAACCAAACAAACCATGTCCTATCTATTTCTGGATTCTTTCTTTCCCCCACCTTCCTTTTTGTAGTTTCAAAGTGGTCATCTGGGGAATCAAGTCAGAGATAAGCCACTACTTGGTGTAACAAAATAAAAGCTTGAATTAAATTAAACAAAGTTCATGAGCCAACCACAAATCATGGCTTCAGATTGTATCCTATGTCTGGTTGACTAACCATGGCTTAGTAGAACAGGTAGACATAACAAACAAAACTTGTTACAAACCATACCATGGCTTAGCATGATGTGCAATAATGACCTGGTTTGAGTTGGCAATGAAACACTCAAAGTTTATTACTCTGATAAGGTAAAGATATAAAATCCCAGATCTTAAGGACCAACACTAATATCTTCTAGACAAGTGAGGTGGAAAGAACTAACTGTTTGATTGTTTATCAAGTATTTTGCTTGTATTGCAATGTACAATGCGGGGGGGATTACACACACATGCTTAGCCTAGAGCTTATCTCAAAGCTTTCTGTCACTGTGGTGGCTTTTATGAAGAATGAAAATCACTGCTATCAGAACAGATGTTCTAAAATTGCAGTAACAATATTAAAGAGTTAATTTGATATAATAGTTGGTCAGGTCAGTCACCCATCATAAAATCCCAATGAGTAAAACAACATTTATTCATGACTGTATGAAATAATTCTTAACCTAGGTCTAATCTGCATTGAAGAAATAGTGGGTTCGACACTGCTTTAACAGCCATTGCCCAATAGTATGGAATTCTGGGATTTATAGTTCTGGGAGATTTTTAGCTTTCTCTGTTGGAGAATTCTGGTGCCACCACAAACTACAAACCTCAGAATTCCATAGCACTGAGCCATGACAGTTAAACCTATGTCAAACTGTATTAATTCTGAGGTGCAGATTAGACCTTAGAGAGTAGAAAAAACTAATGGAACATTAAGAGAAAAAACATCATCCTGATCCTATCCTGACTGCATAAAAAGCTGTACATACAGCCGTAGTGGAAGAAAAACATTTCTACAAACATTTCTGTGTTTATATGATTACATGAGAGAAAGAAAATTGGTGTTTTATGCTATGCATCTGTCATACACATCTTAATGGCAGGAGCTGTGTCCAACAGTTACTCTGTAGGTACATCATTCACAGAATGACCTTTGATTATAGATGTTTTCTTTCTAGTCCTTACAACAACAATGTATCAGTGTTTATGACAATATATTCTCCAGGCATGCAAGCAATATACTGTAACCAAAAGGATAAGTTCTACCTTTTACCCAAATATAAGAAACATAAGAAAAGATGGGTGTATTTGTATCAAGTTCCTTCTACTTGCCACTTATATATTGATTTGATTTAGATTGCACCTTTCTCCTAATATGGGACCTGAAATGGCTTACAATATAAGTTAAAAGAAAATTGTTGAAACACTATATGATATGAAAGTGAAAAAAGCATTAACCAACCAGTCCAATTAAAACATTGATTTAAAACATTAAGAACACATGAAAAACAATAGCAACCCCTGGCACAAAAGCTTGAGCATACACAGGGTGCTAGATTCAACTCAGTTTTGCAAAGCAAAAGCAACTGTTTCTCCCACTGCTAAGCACTCATGGTGGCTTGGCAAGGTTTCACCATATCTTTACATTGTTCAAAACCCAAGCCCAACTCTAGGACCAATCAGATTTAGGCTTAAGTACTATTGTTCTAATACATTCATTAGAAGACTCTTATGAGCTAATGCACTCATGAGAAGACTATTACAATTTTCAATTATTCTTGGCTCCAAGTTGTGTGATACAAGAAAGTTCAATTAAACAGGTTAAGCCCAGACTACTTTCATTTTAAAAATCCTTTTGAAGTCTTTTACCCTGGGGAAACCTTGTGACCCTCCAAATGCTGTTAGACAGCAGTTCCCATAAGCCCTAGTCAATGTATAACCAACTGTAAGGGATGGTGAGAGGTGCAGTCCAGAAATATCTAGGTGGGAACCATACTTCATCCCACTATGACTTACAACCCTCTAGTTTATTTTATCATTCCATACAGCCTATAGTGGCAATAGATTGTTTTGAAACAGCCATATCATGAAGCTTCTTCAAATAATGCCTTCTTAAAAGATTTCAAAAACATGTCATCAAAAGCATTCTCATCTGCAAAAGTGAGGGAAAATTCAAAAACAACACTGAAATTCCTGATGCATCTCAGTGTCCTTAAATGTTCAATTACAAACATTAATTGCAAATCTTTAATTACAAGAAAGGTTGTTGATGTTTATTCTGATTTACAGCAACCCTAAGGCAACCCGATCCCTGGGATCTCTTGGCAAGAGCTGTTCAGAGGGGGTTTGCCTTTGCCTTTCTCTGAGGCTGAAAGAATGTGACTTGTCCAAGGTCACCCAGTGGGATACTTTGGGCAAATGATGATTCGAACCCTGGGCTCCAGAGTTGTATGCCAACGCTCAAGCCACTACACCCCATTGGCTCTGTTACAAACAAAGACAGCCGCCTAAAACCCATAATGTAAAGGTTCCTTCTAATCCGATATTCTTATTTCACAAATCATATAAAGAAATTTGTTTCCAAATCTCTAATTTGGCAGTAGTAACTCCCTTCCTTAGGATTTCTGGAAAATAGCACACACTTTACCACCATTATTAGGCCTCAAGATAAATCAGCATGCTTTGGCTAAACACTATCACACTACTGATGAAGACCACAATTTTAACACACTAAAATGGCTGAGGGCCAGCTATACTCACTAGGTCTGATGAAGTTGTGATGACTCAGAACCTAAGGAATTTGGGAAATTACTCCAGATTACCTATTCAGGATAGCACAGTGGCTGTGTCCTTGGGCTCAGCATGGTTTGGCTCTGGCTGGCACAATCTGGCTTCTCTCTTGCTCTGCCCTTTCTCTCCTTTTTGGCTCTTTTGCTTGTTGATCTCAGGCAGTGGAGGAGTAATGCTGGGAGACCTCTTTGCCAGATGATCTCTAAGATCAGCTAGCAGAAGTGGGTTGTGCCAACAGGACAATTTTTCCAGCACAAGGAGATTATGCCCTAGAGCACATTTTAGGATTGCATTGGAAACAGACAGTTATTTTTTCAGTATGCTAGCATACAAACTGTTCTCATCTTCATAATCTATGATTACCTCTGACAATCCTACAAAAACAATAACAACATACAATTACCTAAGAAGCTTATCAAAGAAGTTGAAATCAAAGAAGTTGAAATACAGTAGGCCTTTCGTATCCACTAGGATTTGGTTCCAGAAACCCTGCAGATACCAAAATCTGTGGATGCTCAGGCCCCATTAAATACAGTGGCACAGTAAAATGGTGTCCCTTATATTAAATAGTGAAATTAAGGTTTGCTTTTTGGAATTTATACATTTAAAAATATTTTCAAGCTGTGGATGCTTCAATCCATGGATAAAGTATCCATGGATAAGGAGGGCCAACTGTAACAGCAAAAAATTATTCATAAACATTACATAACACAGATAAAGAATTTAAGGCTGTTTTAAGAAAAAATGAAAGCAGCTTGAAGGAGATCACTTTCCATGGTGTAGAGGTATATTTGGTCCCACAGCTCCATGGCTTTCCACATAAACGTAACATCATAAACATCAATCTTTCTTTCAAACTGCTTTGAAATCTGGGGTATTATCAACTGTGCATCCCTGAGTCATAACAACTAATATATTTGTGATCTTCCATGATGGGGATGATATATAACTTGTTTACATCTATGTATTAAAAAAACACCTCTGTGTACTATCAGGTATTATCAGAAGTGAGATTAAATCCATCTGGCTGTAAAAAGAAATCTCTTTAGGCTTGCTTAAATCAAGCAATAACCCTTTCCAGATGAATGAACCCAGCAAAGACCCCTACAGCCATGAAATATATGTCAATGACATTCTTAGAAAGGGAAGCAAGGAACATGCCAAAAGTTACTCTTTCTCCGTGTGAAAATCCATAAGATTATTCCTCAGAAAATACTGTTTCTGGACAGGCACTTACTTTTTCACCATAATCTTCATCCTCTAATTTTTACCACTTATTCTGTTTTTTAAAAAATAAGTTGAGGGAAGCAATGCAGGAATTCCAAATTGCTACCAGAAATTCCAAATCATGCCCTTTTGACATGTGGTTTGAGAACCAAAAGGCATGTAAAGTTCCCAGAAATAACCAGCATTTCTGCTAATAATAAAAAAAGCAAATGCTATACAAATATCCCCTAGGCAACTGATGGAAGTATTTTGCAAATTATCTTGGAGTAGCTATAAGGGGCTTTGATATCACTTGAGACTAAACATCAGGGAGGAAGGGTAAAAGCAAGTTCACATACTTATTGCAAGAAGGAACAAGTCACTGAAGTTGAATTTTCCCACATGGACAAACATGTTCTATCCAAATCATGCTCAATATCTACATTTGTCACAATCCTGAAAATGAGGATTAGAAAACACAGGATGAGTACGATGCAAGGATTGTCACATGATTATTATTATTTTTTAAATTATGAAATCATTGCATATACATAGGAAAGAACAAGAATACATTTAAGGCTAGACATGTGTTTCTGTAGTACGGGGAAAAAACAAATTAATTTTTTAAACTGAACATTCTACTGTCTCATCTCTTGCTTCCAGAGGGATAGTCATATTAAGCCTATCAATGTTATGTATGTATTTGTTAATCACATAGATATATTAATTTTATTTAGCTTTTCCTAGAAAATAATCTCAAGGTGGCTTGCATGGCTCCCCAACCCTCTTTATCTTCACAACAACTCTGTGAGGTAAACTAGGCTGGCAGAAAATGATCAGTCAAAGGGGCACTTCAAGGCTGAATTGGGAGCTCAACCTGGATTTCCCAAGTCCCAGTCCAACATCCCAAGCTGCAACATAAATATATATGGGTTTACTTGCATTTTTTGTATGTTCATGGGATTGTAAACAGTGAGGTCAGGAGAAAATGTGAAATCTTAAGAGACTAACAAATTATTATGCTGTGTCCACAGTTAATAATGTAGTTGTCATTGTCTATTAAGGATGTGGAAAATATTTGCAAATTTTCTTATCCTTAAGGATAAGCACACCCACTGAAAACATTGCTTCAAAACTGATCATATGCTGAGTCTTGCAAAAGCTTTTTGTTTTGCAAAAGTGTTTTTTGTGCAAACCCCCCCCCCAACATTCTGTACAAAACAATTGTAATTTTGCAGTTTTTGTTTTTTCCAAAAATTATCTGGGCCCCAGTAAGAAAGCAAACCAAACCTATGTAACATTTTTGCCAGTTTCTTCCTCTGAAATATAGCCTACACAGGATCTGGTATTCCTTGGTGGTCTCCCATTCAAGTACTAACTTGGGTCAGCTCTGCTTAGTTTCCAACATAAGATGGGATCTGGAGCATTTAGGTGTCTGCAGAGGTCTGCTCAGAGGTCTGAAAAAACCTATGAAGCAGAGTTTTTTGGTAGTTTCAAGGGCTGCAAAGCAGAAGGGGAGGGAAGCTCTATCATGATGCATCAACAGACCTACAATGGATGTAGTCCCTTCTGTATCTGAATACCTGTAGTTTGGTATACTTCATATACCTCATGAAATGCATGAAAACATTTGGCATGATAAATGTATTACATCTAAATCCAATTGTTATTCTCAACTAGAACAGACCCAACAAATCAATTTATATAAGTCTTGACTTTAACATATTCCCATTGAAACCATGGGCCTACTCCAGTAGAGTTAACTGTATTTAGGCCAGAATCTTTAAGGTGCTAAAGTGAATGGAACAACCAATTAAGCTCCTATTGGATATATGACCCCACCTGTGTAATTTTCTTTCATCATTGCCCAAGACTCTAAAGTTTAAAGATCTAGAACATAGAAGAAGAAGAAAGGTCAAATTCCAAGCCAAATTCCAAGTTTCCTCATTGTACACAATGTAAAACTGAATAGCTTGCTTTATCTCTTCAATAAATTTATCACAAATACAACAAAGGAGCAAAACTATTGGTTAAGAACCTCACGTAAGATCACCAGACAAAACTGAATACCAGATTCAGCTGACAGATTGTTGAAGACAAGATTCAGGTATCTGTACTTATAATGAATATGTGTACATATGTGTCCATAAATAAAATGTATTTAAGACATGTCAAATGAATAATTAGATTCATTAGTAAGAATGAAGCCAGAGTGGTAGACCAGGGTTTGAATCCCTCATATAGCTATAAAATCCCACTGGGTGACCTTGAGCATGTTACACACTCAGAGGAAGGCAATAGTAACCTTCTCAGGATCAATCTTCCCAAGAATACCGTAGAACAGGGTTGGCATAAGTTGGAGTCAACCTGAAGGCATATAACAACAACAATGAACAACTGATCACCATCAAACAAGAACATTTTCAGCATGGGCATGTAGTTTGTGTGGGTTTGTAATGAGCAGCAGAAACAGAATTCTTTTAACTCCCTGAACATTAGTAGTACTTCTAACAGACAAGTGACATCAATATATATTGCTAAGCAACATGGCTCTTACTATACAGATAGTTTCAGAGGAAAATGACTATGAATGAACCCATTTTGTAAAGAGAGTATCTCTCTCCCACACCAAAGATGACTGAGAATCTGATAAAGAAATAAACTACGATATATTTAAACACACACAGCCAACCTAAGACAGATGATAACAATAGAAAAGGAAAGTGCAACTACAAATATAAAATAAAAACAAGAAAGCACAAAGGAGACAATTCAATGAGAAACTGAAATGGGGGGCAGAGCATATGGAGGAAAAAGATCACTTTTGTAGTATTCCAAGAAATCAGAGCTGGAAATATTGAGTTATATCCAGATTAGCAGCACAATTGTACTCTCTCCCAGGATGCTGATGGCAACAGAGATTTAACCTTCAGGAGCACAACCAGGGGGGCCTCCACTGTAACAAAAGGCCATCATTGTGCACATCCACATTTCACAGGTGGACATGGTAAGGAGCAGAGTTTGGGAAAGTTACTTGTTTGGACTACAGTTCCCATAATCCCCATGTTGCCATGCCAATATTCTGGAAGATATAATTTCAAAATATAATTTGTCCAAGCTCTGGGGAGAAGCCAGCCTAAGATCTACTATGAAACCATTTCATTCCTTCAGTGGGCTTGCTGGATATGACAGGTCTGAAGCTGACCCTCCCTTCATTGTGGTGAATGGATGGATGCCTTATGTCCTGGCCTCTATTAACCAACAGTGCTGTGATGGGAGAGGGCTCTCTTAACTGTGGCCCAGTATTCCTCTGTAAATTACCTGAATTTGGTTTCTACTCATTTTATTGGGGTGTAACTAAGGTGACCTGCTAGGTTTAAGGGCCTGACAGGAATGGAGATAGACTGGATTGCAAGAGAATAATCCTGTTGATACGCAAATACACTTTATGGCCCAAGACAGACAGGTGGTAAGGGGCGTGTCCATGCCAATTCTAGGGTTTGGGAGCATGCAGCAACTGCATGCTTCCGAACCCTAGCCCATAGGGACGCTGTCATCATGGCGGCCTCCAGCCATGTGGGGACCGGCATGATGATGCAAGCACAGCACCACATCTGCATGTCGGGGTGCTACACTTGAGTTACTGATGTGACACAGTATGCAATGGCACACTGATGGTGGTGCATGCGCACACCAAAAAGAACCCGCCAAAAAGAACTCGCCAAATTTACCCTTCTCATACAATCTGGATTAAGGACAGAAACAACAAAATGCAAGCATCTTATTAATATCTCCAATTCTTTTCCTCCTGTTTGGTTTGTAACTTCTTGCCTGATGAATAAGCTAGTGGACCTTCAAAAGCTTGCAACAACTATATTGCATTTCGGTTGGCCAATAAAGATATCACTGTTTGGTGGATTTAGGTTTAAGGCAATTTACTTAAAGGCACACAACAAGAACAACAACAACATTCAATTATCTGAACCAGAATCCAACCACTCATCTACAGTGAATACTAGGCCTTACTGTAAGTCTTCCACCAAAAGTGGCTGGAAACTGGACCATCTTCAAGAAATCTGATTCCAACTAATACTCTATCATCACAACTCCCATCTCTCCCATTCCACAACTAGTATAATGGTGATAAATGACCTTGGAGCTCCAAAGAGAATACAAGTGTGCCTTGGTATATTCCAGTCAAAGATCTGACAAGTGGAGGAGATCCAAAATTCATGCTCTGATGGCACATAAATGCTACTTTAAAAAAGAAAAGAAAAGAAAAGAAAGCACACAGTATCCTCATTCACTTATCAGATACTGCAGTAATGCCGTGGGAAAGAAACATTTTTGCCACAAATGGCAGCACACAAAGCTGTCTACAACTTGTTATAATTGCTGTCTGCCAAAATGGGTTTTCTATTCAGGAGTATTTGTCAAGGGCCTGTTCACAAAGGAGTCTGTTGAAAACAGCTTGGAAATTTCAGAAAATTACAACAAGCTGGAGCAGTAAGTCAGCTCCGTCATTAAGATTCAAGAAAGTGCTCCAAGTTGCACCTCTGTTTACATAAGGGAGGGGATTTCTGCCAATTCTTCCTCTAGCTGCAGTCCCCAGCAAATCCTACCCCATTCCCAAGAGTTTCTCAAAGAACTGGAGCAGGAAGTTCAGGGGGGTGCAAAGGGAAAGGGAGATGGAAAAGCCCCATTCCATAAATATTAACTCCAGTCTGTCCACTGAAGGAAAATTCAGATTCAAGGCATTGTGCTCAACCTCTCAGGAATGTAAAATGATGGATAATCAGATTTAGATAGGTCTCCAGAATGGAGTTCTTAAAAAAATAAAAAATGAGGAGGGGTCTTCAGAAGACAGGCTTATATGAAATGATCTGATGGACAAGCCTGAAACATTTCAGAAATACAAAGGTTACTCTACTGAGACTAACAACACCTGACATAAAAGCAGGCACATTCCATAGATAAAATGACATATACTTTAAAGTGAGAGGGAACCATTCAGTTTTCAGAGGGGGGAAAACAGCCATCTACATGAGGGTGGTGACAGAACAAAGACCAACAGAGAAATATTAAGAATTCTTAACAGTTACTGAAAAGACATAAAATGAAGCACTGGAAAAGAAACAACGGTCATGAAAATTCCTCCAAATTAAAAAGGAAAGGACAAACAATCTCTTGTCAAGAATCACAGAGACCATGAAGAAAGAGCTGGATCTATCTGTGGAGCTTTTTTGTTTTTAAAAAAGAAAGAAACAAACCCTCAAATAATACATATTGTATGATGAAGCACTTAAAATGAAATCACCAGGCAGGAACAGAAGGTTTCCAGCAAACATTTATGAGGGAGTGGGAAGAGAGAGATGTTAACAGACACCACAAGTATTTATTTGGAGGATTTCAAGCTTTGAGGATATCAGGACAGAGTTTGAACAAGAAAAACCAAATAACAGAAAAGAAGAATGGGTCCATGAAAATGAGCTTACTAAAGAACAGGAGGGTTTGCATGTTTTTACAATTTCCAGAAACTTAGGATAAACAGTTTATGCATCTTATACTTAACCTTGGAATAAATCCAGTGAATGGCTTAAAACTCGAGAAGTACATTTTACTGATTATGGTGTATTTCCAAACAGCAATTAAGCATGTATCTATATTCAAAAAGTAAGGAAATTCACTTGTGAACAAAGCAGCCACTATAAAAACACAGAGTGAGGGTGTTAACATCAGTCAACACAATCAGTCCTAAAACAACAGAGCTGGTTACTTTTTTAAAAAAAGATTACAGTAGGTCAGAGCACAGCAGATCCTGCAACAGTCACAACATTCTGCAACTCTTTCAGCTGGGATTATAGCCAAGCAATGCTCGTTTCATTCAACAAAATTACCTAGAAGTATGGAAAATTTTGTTTACTCCAAAGGAATTCTGAACTTGTAAGTAATTTCATTTAGATAGTGTTTCGTGGTTCCAGTTTAAAACATATATCTACTATTATTAGTTCAGGTGTCAGTTATTTACAAATGCAGTCCTGGTGAGTGAAAAAGAAAGACCATTAATTACAATATTAATTGATGAAAATGAGCTGAGGAAAGATCAATCGGGTCGAAATGTCTAGTTGAATATCCTCGGAACAGACGTCATCATCCTGAGTTGCTTGTAACTGTTATGTATTACTGTCTTCTGAGCTTTTTGTAAATCATATCTGGTCTCTGTATAAGTTCATTTAGTGATAGTGGAGTCAATTGTCCTATGTTTGTGTACAGCATGCCTTTTTTGTGATACCAACAACTGGTCATTTTTGAAGTTTCTATAAATGGTTTTCATTATTGTATAGTCACATATTTAGGTATACTTTATAAGTAGGCTTGCCATAGCAGAGGACCTCCGAACCGGGACAAATGTAGGACAAGGTTAAAAATGTAGGACTTTTTTTTTTTAATTTCCTGGCCAGGAAATTAAAAAAAAAAGGTCCTACATTTTTGAAGCTTGTCCTCCTTCTCCTTCCCGGCTTGGGAGGAAGCCTCGGGCTGCTCCCAGACCGGGAAGGAGCGTGGGGGCCACCTGTCATCACGGCCATCGCCGTGATGGCAAGCGGCCTCCTCCTCGGCCTCACAGAGACCTTGGAGGACCCCACAGCCGGAGTTCCGACCACGGAGCCACTTCCAGGGCCTCCGGAGAGGCCTGGGAGAGCTTCTCCCAAGCCCCAGAGGCCTTGGAGGACTGCTCCGCGATCGCGGAGCCGCTTCCAGGGCCTCCGGAGGGGCCTGGGAGAGCTTCTCCCAAGCCCCAGAGGTCCTGGAAGAGTGTTCCACGACCGCGGAGCCACTTCCAGGGCCTCCGGAGGGGCCTGGGAGAGCTTCTACCAAGCCCCAGCCTCCAGGCCCTCGCTGGAAGGGGGGTGTCCCGGGGGCGGGGCCAAACCGGGGCGGGACCGTGAGGATCCGCCCCAAACCGGGAAAGTCCCGCCCCCAGGCGGGATATGGCAAGCCTATTTATAAACAATACATATATTGGAGGTTTATAGAGTTTTGTCTGATTTTGCAATAGTCATTCTGCAACTCTTTCAGCTGAAAGAGTGATCCAGTTCCATTCAACAACATTTACAGCTACGCTTTCAGAGCTTGGTAACAGTGATTTTTCTTGAAGCACAAGTCCCACAGACAAACAATGTGAACAATCCCAACAAACCAGAGAAAGAATTAAGAGTTTGTTTTAGGCTTCCTTCTCAGGTTTAGTGGGATGAAATACCTCCAGAAATGAAGCTGCCCACTGCCAGATGACACAATAAACTAGTTATGGAGCAAATAAAACCTTATGTTTTGCTTGACTACTCTTGCTGCAAATGGGGCCCATTGAGACGATTCTGTATCTATGACTACCCAGTGCATGCCACAGTTGCTACTCATCATGTTATCTTCTGTCTATAGAGTCAATAAGCACATTTCTAACCTGACATTAGTAAAGGACGCAGAAAGGAGCTTAATGAGATTCCTATAACAGGTTTTGAGTGAACCATTAATGCCTTATTTGTTCCTATTTACCAGCAGAAATAAAATATATTATGAAAAATAACTACAGTTTGCATAATTTATACCTATCAGAGAATTTGGATCAATTTTTAGACAAGTGTATAGTTATATTCTAAAACTCAACAGTTCAACAATTAAAACTACTTTGAAAAATCACTTTTACTGTGTAATTTATCTTCTTATAAAAGCCACAACACTAGATAATATATTTTAAGAAAGTATTTCTTCTTATGTTTCATGAGTGCATATATCATTTATAGACTCAAAGGAACAGCTGTAATATAAAAAGGTGTCCCTCAAAAAACAATATTTGTTTGAATATAACACAAGTGTATTACTGAAAATGTGATCTAATTTAGAAGTAGATAATCCCAAAGCCATTTCCAAGTATTCAGAGGTCAAAAGCTTTATTTTCACTTTTTAGCTGAGACGGCCAATTGTCATTCTCTGGGCAAAGCAAGGGAGCTGCTGTGCAGAACAAACGGTTTTTAACATTGATTTAAGATTACAGGCACTGACATTCCAGTGCTGCATCAAGAATTATATTAATCCAGCCTTACAGGGTGAGTTATGTAGCATATTTAGTACACCGTAGAGCTCAGAAGAGGTTCCAGATTTTCAAAAGGAGGGTCACAAGAAACAATTGTGGTAAGCCACCAACAAAGAAATTCCACTGGCATCATATATTATAACAGCAAACTCAATTTTCAGAGTGCTTGTCCTAAAGTAGCCAAAACAAGATCACCCACAGACAAAAGGGAGCTTTCAGCAGTCTTAGAGAGCACCCAAGACTTACACAAAACTATCTGGGGGGGGGGGGGGGGGAGGATAACAGGACAAACAAACACACACTTAGGCATTATCTCCTAAACTGTTCAACAAGAATAGAACATACTCAGTGGCTACAAGAATACTGAATAAATGTTGAGGAGGAGAGAAATGGAATGGAGTACCCTGAAAAGGGCATGACTAGTTGACCAAAATTCTGAACAAGAGCAATGGAATAAGAGTTCTCCATGCTGCAAGATTTTGTTGAAGGCCCCCTTTTAAGTGCTCTTCTCAAATAAAACAGAACAAGCAGAGCTCCTTGCAATTTGCTGTTTAAACAGAAGTCCTTTATTTTGATTGTAATATATCATATATATATAGTACTTAAATATAAGTAAGCCAACAACAGTTTTTTTTCTGTCCTGAAAAAACAAACAAACATAGGAACATGGTGAACCCAGCGTAAACTAAACAGAGAGGAACCATTCAGGAATCCTACTGAGATTGAACTGATTTACAGAACACTTTTTCCTGGCAACTAACCAAGAATAAGTGAACCAGATGATCATGCATATGACCATGGTTATTTCTGCTGAAGAGCCCCAAAAATGTTTTTAAAGTGCAAGAAAAATTACAGGAGACTAACAATACCCAGTCCACACACTCCATTTGCCTATTCAAATTTGTTTATAGGGTGGGCTGGATCTGCTCACACCAATGATGACAAACATACACATGCAATGCAATTTTCCCTTAACAAAGTTTATTACTAAATTGCATGCCATATATACATAATTAAGATTAACACAGAACAGCATGCTCGAGCTACAGAGACCAAGAACATTAAAGCGTGGAATAAGCTGCCACAACAGAAGAAAGCAAACATTGTACATTTCACAGCACTAGGCTGATGATCTAGCTGCATTTACTTCCAACTGGCTGGAGTCTTTGGCTTAGATCCTTAGGCTGCTTTAACCCCACTGAAATCAGTGTCAATTAAACAGCCTAGCACTCTCACAAACTTCCAGCCCAATGTAGGTTCAGATTTTTATGAGCTACTGCAAAATAAACCTAAGGTGGCCCCTTTCCACCTTGCTCCAAAAGGAAACATCTGTGAGATTGATACATGGCAGAGATCATTCTATGAGCTGGCCTTCTGAGTTTTATTGCAACAGAAAATGAAGTCTATTATGAGTTCAATGAACTAAAGTGTACAAAGATTACTCCATGTCCAGAGTGATGGCTAGTTACAGATAATTGACACTCATAATTAGCTCCTTTCCTAATAAGGAAGGTAAAATACTACAGCTGTAATTTAATGAAAGAGCACTATTCCTCTTGTGGTGCAGCTGCAATCTTTTGGTTATGTTTATAGTTATAGAGCTCTGGCCCCACTAAATGATAGAAAAAGAATATCCTATGTCTAAAATGCTGCCTGGTGCTAGGCCTCATGCTGCTTTGTGCCCGGCTCTGGGTTTTGAGATAACAACTGGGCGCATGGGTGGGGAAGTACATCTTGTAGCTTACAGCTTAGAGTATTCCATTTTTTAAAAGTAATAAAAGTATCAAATCAGTTACTTCTGAAAAATAGGAAAGTAATAACTTAATATTGCTATAATGACCACCAATTACCTGTTCTGCCTTGGAACTATAATGATTAGTTATTTTTGAAAGTAACTTTCAAGAACTTTGGCCACCAAACATTAGCAAGCTAATCAGTGCTTCCTGCATTTTAAACTTTGGCCAGACATATGCAAAAAGATAAGCAAGTGTTCACTTATATCAACCCTTGCATGATTTTGCCCCCACAAACATAAAGACCTTTTGTAATGAATGTTCTAATTATACAAATGCATTACTTATTTGCAAAACAGTCATTTATACTACTCTTTAGTCATAATGATCAGTAGATTAGAAGCAAGATTGCAGAACAGACTGAAACTGGTTATGCACATATTGGGTGAAGATGAAAGCAAAGATCCTCATCCAGATACCAAGGTTGATGCATAATTTTTCAAACTCTATACAGTATTTTTTGCTTTTTTTATAGATCACACAAGTAAAGCCATATTACCAACAGGTATCGTTTCTTTAGAGTCATCCTTTTTTTCTAAATCTGGATGCCAGAAAGGCATAAACAGAGGGAAATAAAGAATTTGCTAAGACAGAAATGATGCTGCCGTGCCTGAAATGAGATTGATAATACAATTGTGGTGATTTGTTGGCTCATTTAAACTACTTAACATTTGGCCTGATTGCTCAAAGACATATGAAGCAGAGGGCTTCCTTAGCAGTCTAGGAAAATGCCCTGCACTGTGATTTCTGTCCTGCACTGTGATTTCAAGTGTTTTGTGGATTCCTTTAGGACTTCCTCTGACTACTTATAAAGTCAGAGCAGCACATTTTGGAATTTAGTACCTCTTCTTTCACCTCACCAAGACAATCTTCCTTTTCTTCTAGGGTTCAAATTGGTTCCTTGCAACTAGAGATCATTTGGAAAAGCGGTTAACAAATAAAACTTATTATTATTATTATTATTATTATTATTATTATTATTATTATATTATGTAGACCTCCAAATGTTGTTGTAAACTGCAACTTCCACATTTTTCACTGTTGCCTATGCTGTAGAAGTTGATGAAAGTAGCAGTTCAACAACATCTGGAGGACCACAGGATCCCCACTCGTGCCCTACAGTCTACAACATGAGACACACACCTAGTTTGTATATCCACCTGCTTCAGCTAATTAACAAGCAGAACCATACTTCAAAGAATTATGCATATTCTGTTCATCCATGTTATTTACATTCACAATTATTTTATTATTTGTCCCCTCCATTAACATACACAATCGATATGGCCATTGGCAAGCTGCTTTAAAACTGCTCTGATTTACACTAGAAATCTTTTTTTAGAAAAAATGACTATGGTCAGATGCAGAGACTGAGAAAGTTTCTTTTTTGGACTACAATTCTTCAAATTTCTCAATCATCATGCCCAATGTCAAAATTAGGTACAAGCCAGGATTATTTTAACTTTTGAATAATAGCATATTATGTTGGTCCTCTTGTTTACAATATTATGTTGGTCCTCTTGTTTACATCTTCTAAATTCCTTCAAAGAGTTTCATTACTTTCAGGCCACAAATATCCAAACAGTAAGTAGGCGTTTTTTTACCACCACCACCCTTTTTAAGTCTTTATCTTTGTTGTATAGTTGTACTATGCTCCTTCAGCCTCTTGCTTAAAATCCACTGCTAGAAAATAATTTACAGAAACACATGTTTCACATATATGCCTCTGAAAGAAGCACTGAATGAATACAATGCTCACATTTGGCTAGGATCCAAAGAACTTGTTCAACTAGTTTTGTGTATCCAAAAGTATACGGCAGCATTATTTTATTCCTAATAGTAATAAGCATAACATGACTGTTGATCTGTCTGATGGCACCTTCCACAATTTCCACAAACTTGTGATTCTGAACCTGCTATTCTCTGCTAATATAAATAACTGTTATAGAGGGAGAAAGCTTAAGCTGTGAGAAACAGCAGCAGAGGAGCTCCTAGTTACTGTGGGCTTACCTTTAGTAGCATCCTCATTATGGCAGAAGGAAGCTCCATGACCAACACTGCTCTGACCACAGTGGAGCAGGATGGGAAGAGCTGTATCATGTATCTGGTGAATCCACTGATTTGGTGGATCTCAGTCTTTTTCTGATCAGTGTTAGCCCAGCAGGGCTGAGAAATTAGTGCTTTCTCTCTCTCCACATAAGATTGTTCTTTCAAGGCAAGGACATGGTATCTTCTGCATTTTTGAACTCTGACTCCCATAAACCTAATCCAGAATGGCCAGCAGTAAGAAACTGAAGGAGAAAGCCATCTTGAAGGAGAGAAAGGCAAGCCAGCTCCAACAGGCCTTGGAGGGAGAGCAGATCTGCTGGACTTTTCCCCTTCCCTGCTGTCATTCCCTTCTCCTTTTGTGTCTTGTCTCTTTTGATTGTAAGCCTGAGGGCAGGGAAATGTCTAATTAACAAATTGTAAGCTCCTCTGATAGCCTTGGCTGAAGAGCAGGGAATAAATAAATAAATAAATAAATATTATTATTAAATTATAGAATTTGTACTCTAATAGATCTGGAGGATTCCAGGTTGCTTAGGGACTAAATATCCTAAAGGCACCAAATCCTCTGATCTTGGAAGTAAGCAGGGGCAGCCCTGGTTAATACTTGGGATAGGAGACCACCAACAAATACCATGTGTTGTAGGCTACATTTCAGAGGAAGAAACTGGCAAAGCTGAGTATTCCTTGCCTAAGAAAATTGTATGAAATTCATCAAGTCACCATGAGTTGACAGGCGATTCTAAGGGACATGTGCATGCATGCGCACGCACACGCACACACCAGGTTACTTAAAATCCTTTCCAAGGCTCAGCCAAGTCAGCTAGTCTATGCAGTATTAGAAAACAGCTATCAAGTTACTTCATGAAAAAACAGTAAAATCCTAGCCAGTTAATATGTGAAGCCAGCTTTTTCAGTGAAATATAAACTCCCTAAAGGTGGGGGGAAATGGCAAGAACAAACATTAAGACTTTGGGCTAAAGCAACAACAACTCACTTTAAAGAAAAGACCTGGCTTGAGAAGTATGGCTCTAAGCATGCAAATCACCATGCAAATCACCATTTTGAACCAGCATAAATGAAATAAACTACAGCTTCATATGCTAGCAGATGGTAAACAGTACAGTAGTTATATGCCAAGCTCATGACTATTTTAGTAAGTTCAACTCAAAAATAGTATCTGAGTTTGCTAAAACCACAGTTTAAAACACAACACTTGGTTTGAACTTAAAAACACAAGGAAATTACATTTTGGTACTATTTGGCTGTTTCAGATTTCAATCTGCTCAGCACTCCCATTTTAATTGGTGTAGGTCATTGTGAAGTACAGCTATGGCTTGAACAATTTAGTCATCATGACAAATCACAATTGGCATAAACCCTGGTTTGGTAACTCACACCAATCCATGGCTTCTGATTCTGCATCTCTGATAACCATGCTTTATCAATTTGGGACATCATTCCAAAGAACTACTGGAGATAACCATCATTTCTCTTTCCTGTACATCCATGGCTTTGCCTTAACACATGAATCAATATAATGTATCTACTCGCAAAAAAAAAAATCTTTGCTTTTAAGTGGCAGCTTATCTTTTCAGAGTGAATGGATTACAGATGGTAATGTAATTATTAGTTAAAAAGTTTGGAGGGATTGCCAAAGTATAATAATTTTACTTGGACTGGACTGACTCCAATATCAGCAATGTTCTCCTAAGATATATATTGGATGTGTTACAAACAGTATGCATCTATGTATTCAGAAGATAAAACACCAAATTAAATACACTGATGCCTAAGCAGTTATCTCTTGTTCTCTAGAGAGCAATCTACCTGAAAGAAGCCCTAAGAAGATATCATAATTTAACGAGATTGTGTTACAATCAGTGTATAATGTTCAAGTGTTTCAAACACCTCATACAATAAACCCTTTTGTTTAAAAAAGAAGACCGAATACAACATCTGTCTTGCTTAAAACTTACACGCTAAGGGTCAGAGTTTCTAAAAGTTCTTCCAGTCTTACATTTTTCACTACTAAAGAATGTCAGCTGTTTAGAGATTTTCATTTGTGTTCACTCCCAGTTTTCAGCCAATTAAACTGAAATCAATCACTAACATTTTGCAGTTTATAGAAGGCACTTTGACATTTCTGAAAGAGTTCTTTTCTTTTAAGCGTGATAAGGCAAAAATGTAGCAAATGAAAGCCACTATTACCTATTCATAAATAAATATTACATGAAGTATTCCCTACTGCAGTAGCATCTGAGGACTCACGTTTTAGGAATAAACAAACTCAAGACTCATCTGTACCTAGGGTTGCCATAGCGCCGGACCGGGAAAACGGGAAAAATGTAGGACAAAATTTTCAAATGTAGG